>NW_008672142.1:12230-15212 GCF_000695815.1 Acanthisitta chloris | reverse complement strand
ATCTTTATCTCAACCCATGAGTTTTCTCATTTTTGGCCTTCAGATTGTCTCCCCATTTCATTGGAGGGGAATGAGCAAGTGGCTGTGTGGGGCTTAGCTGTCTACTAGAACTAAATCACAGCAATAAGGAAAACTAATGCAAATTTGATTTACTGCTTTTTTTTTTCCTAGATATAGGGAACTGAGACATAGAAAAAGTAAGTGTTTAAATTTAAGGACCATTAATTTAGTATGAAGATAAAATTAGAAATGCTGGATTTCATCTGGTCATGTAAGAAAGGGGAGAGCCACAAAATTTAACCTTCGAAACAAGTAACAGTTTAAGATATTAAAAAAGAAAATGTTGAAGTTATGCAATAAGAAATGGTGAAGAGTGGGCTGTTTCTTAAGCCTTCATATGTGTTCAGCAAATGAGTCACTAATTCACTGTGGACCATATTGAATCATTGAGTGCCACAATAACCACGGTGGATGAGTAAATCCTAGTTATCCTATAGACAGAAAAGCAGCAGAGCAAGGAGCTGTTGATTTGGGTAGAAGGTCCCCTGTAGTACCATAAGTTTTCCCTCCCATTTGTGGTATGGATATGTCTTGACTAGTCTGGGGCTTTCACATTTCATATGGAGTTTCTAATCCTGTCTAAAGGGACATTCAACAGTTTATAGCTGCCATGGGTTGGAGCTCCTCCTCGGCTTTTGGCAGGGTAGTGCAAAACGTAGGCTAGGGAACGGGAATGGGTTGTGCTTCTCATAATCTGACACAAACCTGGTTAAGAGAGGCTCCTTAGGATATGCAGCTGGCTACAGATGAGACTTGGTTAATGGTCTGTTCTGCTGCTAGCAGAGGCCCTGTATGATCCTGTGTGGTTACGTGGTGCTGGGGTGGCAGAAAGAACATCTTCAGATGGGGAACTGTCATGGCAATGCTAAGGTCTGTTGTGAAGACCTGAGCTACAATTGACCTTCGCATCAAAACAGTCAAGTAACTCTCAAAAATACTATAGTAGCAGGCAGCTTGAAATTTGCATGCAGTCACATGATCATAAACCTGATTGGTGTGTTAATAGTGGATTAGCCAATTATCAAGTAAAATAAAGAACATGGACACAGAGTAAAAGACGATACACTTGTATCACCCAGAACATGGACCTTGGCCATACACATTGTCCAACCAATACAAGGAAACAAACACAGATATGGCATATATTGCCATATAAAGATTAATAGTTTTGTTTGTTAAATTTTATAAAAGCTGAACTCCAGTCATAGCGGCTTTGAAGATCTCACCTACAAGTGGATGCATTACATAGGATTTCCCAATTGCCAGGAGGGATTCTCCAAAACCTTACTGAGACCATACACATTGTCCAACCAATACAAGGAAACAAACACAGATATGGCATATATTGCCATATAAAGATTAATAGTTTTGTTTGTTAAATTTTATAAAAGCTGAACTCCAGTCATAGCGGCTTTGAAGATCTCACCTACAAGTGGATGCATTACATAGGATTTCCCAATTGCCAGGAGGGATTCTCCAAAACCTTACTGAGACCAGGGCTCCCCAGTGAGATCTGGATGGATCTCACCTACAAGTGGATGCATTACATAGGATTTCCCAATTGCCAGGAGGGATTCTCCAAAACCTTACTGAGACCAGGGCTCCCCAGTGACTGGGGATCTGGATGATGGCAAAGTTTTAAGGCAATTGGTGACGGATCTTTTTTAATTACTATTGTTAATTCTTTGTAATAATGACCAGGTGCATTGGCTTGCTTATTCACCTTGCTTAACATTTTGCTACCTTCAACCAATGATTAAGTGCATTATATTATTAAGTGTATTACCTTGCTTAGGCTGCTTTGACAAATACAGTAAAAGTGAGTTTATTTTCTTTTAAGTCAGTGTTTGTGTATTTTGCACTGACCCCGTGCACCCAGTAAACGAGGGACCCATGACCTCCAGGGAGACCATCCATTCCCTTCCACAGAACTGAGACAGCTGTCTGGGTAATCCAGAGCTCTTCTGAGCTGGTGTTGGATCTCCAGAGAAATCCTCTTTTGTTCCTGTACACTCCTAGCTTTTAGCTACACCTCTGCCTAAAAATTATCTGAATACTCTTGCTAATCTTTTGAAAGACTTGGAGATTTACTCATCTTCACAGGTATCAGAGTTGTTTATTTTGAAAGGAGGATTCACAACCCTTAAGGGTTTCTGAGGTTTCCTATTATTTTGCTTTCAAAAGCTAGAGGCAATCATTCTTTCAATCAACAATCTTGTGGACACACTGCCCCTCTCCTTTCATCCAGTGTTTCAGGTTAATGAAGCACTGAGGATATGGAAAGCCTACATTCAATAATTACCTTTCTGAGATAGAGTACAAGTTCCATTTTAAATGAAAGTTCCAAACAATAAGTCATAACTTAATTACAAAGAAACAGAAGTAATAGGAAAATTGTTCCTTCTTGAGAAGCTGTTCCCTTTTATCTCTGTACTCTGCATTCATTTCAGAAAAGTGAAAGTGAGCTCTTTCCAAAGGGGAGCAAAAGTTTCTCCGTTAATAAGGGAAGGTGGAGAGTAAGTTTCCAGGGCGGTAGTTTGTGTATTTAACATGAAACAGTCAACAAATGACTAAGTTACCTGCCATTTCGGAAAATTAATTAGTATCCAGGTCTTCATGCTAAAAAATATACCATGCCATATCTATGCCAGAGAATCATAGAATCAACCGAGTTGGAAGAGGCCTCAAAGATCATCGAGTCTAGCCCTACCGTCATTACTAGACCCATGTTCCTCTGTTTGAGAACAGCAGGTCTAGCAGGTCCCCACCCCCAGTAGGCTCATCTACCAGCTGAAGTAGAAAATTATCCTCATTACACTCAAGGAACCTCTTAGACTGTCTTTTCTCTATTAAATTTAATTTCCAGCAGACATCCAGCAGGTTAAAGTCACCCACAAGAACAAGGGCTGGTGATTTTGAGAC
>NW_008672142.1:381-12173 GCF_000695815.1 Acanthisitta chloris | reverse complement strand
GGTCTGTAACAGACTCCCACCAAGATGTCAGCCTTGTTGGCCTTCCACCCAATTCTGATCCAAAGGCACTCAACCTTGTTGTTACCAACCTCAAGCTCTACAGAATCAAGAGACTCTTTGACATATAGAGCTACCCCTCCTCCCTTGCCTATCCCTTCTGAAGAGCTTTGTCATTAAGCTTTCCATGGCAGGAAATTTTTCTTGTTCTTCTCTGCTCCTAACATGACTAATTCTTCAGTGCCTTCCAAGACAGACTGAGACTAAATCCATACCTGCTTCCTGGATTTAATATATAGTTCAATTTTTGGACCAATTTCTGAGATTTAGAAAATCTCAGACTCCTCAGACAAGGAAGCCTACATCTTCAGAGACTGCTTTAATCCCTGAGTGCACCGATAAGTTACTGGGCTAGCAGCAGTCTGAGAAACTTTTCTTTTCTTTTCTTTTCTTTTCTTTTCTTTTCTTTTCTTTTCTTTTCTTTTCTTTTCTTTTCTTTTCTTTTCTTTTCTTTTCTTTTCTTTTCTTTTCTTTTCTTTTCTTTTCTTTTCTTTTCTTTTCTTTTCTTTTCTTTTCTTTTCTTTTCTTTTCTTTTCTTTTCTTTTCTTTTCTTTTCTTTTCTTTTCTTTTCTTTTCTTTTCGTCTTTTCTTGTCTTTTCTTGTCTTTTCTTGTCTTTTCTTTTCGCTTTTCTTTTCGCTTTTCTCTTCTTTTCGCTTTTCTTTTCTTTTCGCTTTTCTTTTCTTCTCTTTTCTCTTCTCTTTCCTCTTCCCTTCTTCCCCCCTCACAAAGCCTAAAACATTAACTGCATTCAGTGCATTCAGGTAATGCCTACTAGATTGAACTTGACTTGTGGGTTTGGAGAAGGAATTCTTTGTCTGGGAACCTAAAAAGGTTTCAGTTTCAGTTAATTCTTGAGTTTAACCTTACCACCAGGATTTGAGTATATCTGCACATATGTAGATTAGTGGGTGAAACCCACAGCACTAAAGGAGTTTGAATAACTACAATGTCAGACACAGACTAAAGGTGACTTTTAGAAATCTGACTTCAAGAATAGAACCTGGTGGGGTGTTTTTATGTTTCTGTTCTTCAGTAACCTACAGAAGAGTCATAAAAAAAAGCTAAAGTATCAACAACTAAACTCAAATTTTCTTCATGCTATTTCCAAGATTCTCCCATCAGACTATATTTTTCATTTCAATTATTTAATTATTGTTGATCCTAGACATAGCTAGACTAAATATGAATGAATTCAATATGCTGAAGCTCCAGTCCCAAATTTACTCTGTTATTCAATCACTTGATTTTTTTTCTTTAATAATTTGATATGGTTTACCTAAGAATAAAACCCCAGAAAGACGAATGAAGTAGATGACAATGGAACATTTAGCCCAGACTAAATTAGCACATGCTGTTTTCCTTTGGGAGTAAGAATAAAATAATTGTAAAATAGTGTTTATAATTACCACATTGGATAAAGGTCAAATAAAAGCCAAGCTTTATTATAATAGCTTCATTTCACAAATTAAAGGGAAATCAATACAATTCATTAATAGTGATTTAGTGTTCTGGATCTCTCTGAGATACTTGTAGGGCCCTGTTAACACAGTGTCTGAGCACTTACTAATCTTTAATGTGTTTATCCTCTCCACGCTGTGGCAAGCTAGGTTTCTAATCTGTATTCCACTTTGCATTGGAGCACATCTCAAAAATGTGAGGAACTGTAACTGAAGAAGAGAAAATAAACCATCTCATGTCCTAGGTAATTCTGTCATTAGTAAATCATTGGATCCTATAATAAAGTAGCTTTGAAACAGCCTCAAGAAGTGCAGTGTCCAGCTCAAAACAGGGTTATCTTTGGGGTCAGGCTAGGTTTCTCAGGGATTCATGCAGCTGGATCTTGAAAATCATTGATAATAGACACCACACAGTGTCTCTGTGCATCTTATACCACAGCCTGACAGTCCTAATGCAGAAATACTCTACCAGCACTAGGCTTTCTACTGAGGATGCTGTATATGACATCCTATATTCTGTACAAACTCTAAAAGTTTAATATTTTTCTCTCAGGGAATATGGCTAAAGCTTACCATATAATTGCATGAAGCTCTAGTAAGAGAGACTGAGATTGATTTTTAACCCTGAACTTAGAATTACTCATGTAGAAAGCTCAGGTTCCCAGCTTGAGAGGCAAAAGGATCAGTTTTAGCCATCCAAGTGTCATTGTGGCTAGGGCTCTTCTAATTCCAGGGAGAATTTTACAACTAAATCCCACAGACATGGGGATCTACATCTATTCTGTGTCATTTCACTCTTGACTAGCTTAAGATGGAGATGCAGCTGCCTGACTTCTCGAAACCACTTCTGCAGGCACATTGTTACCCGAGTCCTGACCTTCTTTCTCAGGGATGAAAATTACCCAGGCCAATTACAATTGCTGATGTTTAGGCATCATAACACTGAGCGGAACAATGCTCAAGTACTCTGAGCTTTGTGCCAAAGTGATTTGCCTCTGTGGAAGAGCACTGACCACCAAAGCTAGTTGGAAGAGGATGGTATGCTGTGCAGAAACTCATATTTCCCTGCAATAAATTGGAAGCATGACTCTGGAATGCCAGCTTTTGCCACATCATGAAGACAAAGAACCTTGGAAATGTGGGTATATGATAATTGCAAAATATTTAGACAATGTTTCTCTTTGCATCCCAAGTAATGGGTACAATAAAGAGGAAGATGGTGAGGATTTATGATAATAGCTTATCCTGAAGGGTTTGTAATTTTCAGAAAAATTCTATTACATTGCAAAATGGAATGAAAACATTATTGAAATTGGAGGAATATTTCTATTTCAAAACATATCCCTAAACATATGCCCTACCATTTTGGTGGGCTTTTTTATGATTGGTTGGTTGGTTTGGTTTGTTTCACTGGGGCTTTTTTTTAGATATTAAAACACAGAATAATTTGTCGTTTGAGAGCTAATCTTGCAATTTGTGGAGAACTATGCAAAATTCTGATAAGATGCCAAACTGTGATTGGTATCTAGATTGAAAAATGTTTAATGATACACTTGAAACTAAACCTTGACAAATGTAATTAGAATTTGCTAAGGCAAGGAAATCACATGGATCAAATTAAAGATTAGATCTGATGAAGGTAGACACAAAGATCTCCAAGGTGGAGTCCACTGGAAATAATTGACAGAACAGCACATACTTTGGAAAATAAAGCAGTACAACAATGTGCCTTGATTTTCATCAATTGCAAGGGTATGCAAGCAACGGTAGAATGCACATAATGTGGACAAAGGATGACAGTACTACCTTTAGTTCTGAGGAATTCTTTATACAAGAATGAGGTATACCTGAAGATGGATGGAATATTCATCAAAGAACAAACAGAGAATGTATTAGCTTTAAGGTACAAGGTTCATAAGCTAATATGTCACTGAAATTGTAATAGCAGCCCAGGAATAAATAAATGAAATAAATAACAATAAAAAAGCCCACACAGCACATGTCAATAATAAGAAGTGAATATATAAAATACAGGATTTAAAGTGACGAGCATTTTGTCAAGAAGGCAAACAATAGTTTGGGTAAATAATAAACTTGAGAAAAATGCAGCACAATTCAAAATTGCACCAAGAACAAAAATACCCAGTATCCAAGGAAAAATGATTCAGCTCCTTTTTGTTCTCAAAAAGTACACTTATTGGAGGGACAGCAAACTAAAGCAAAAGAAGAAGAATGTGATTAAATCTTGTAATACAGGGAAGTTTTCCGAAACATATATTCAGAAATCTATACTTTGGGACCATTTACATTTACTTCACAAATTTATTTGTAGTTCAGAAACAGGTATAGTTTGCAAAGAAGTGTTTAGCATCTAGTCCAATGCCATTGGCCAATATTTTGTTTCAAGATGCACTCACAGAACCTGCTACTGAGCAGACGATAGGTAAGCATTAGACTTCGTGTACAAATCAGAAGAGAAGACTTGCCAGACTACCCCAAATATCACATACAACATGCTAAACATTAATTGCTGCTTGAAATAGTTACTATCTGTGTCATCTGTGAGGTCACCACACCTATAACTCTATTCACTCAACCGGCAGTTCTTAGCAAGACATAACTCTTAAGAGCTCAGTTCCTAAACCATAGCCTTGCAGCAGAAAAAAGACAAGAATGTTGTCCTAGGTTACAATGTAAGGGGTAACCCCTGGTATGTATTCTACTGTTGCCTCCACAAGATGTTAAAGCAGGTGGGGGCAGTGATCATTATCTCCTGGTCCCTGATGGCTCTCTCAGGCTGTCTCTGCTTAATGGGCTGTCAGGGACCCAGGGCAGGCATAGAGTTACATAGTCCCATTGTGAGATGCCTCACCCCGGGGGGGGAGCCAAGCATTCCCACAGGGATATAAGCTGGGGTTTGGACCAGCACAGGAGCCCTTTGCCTGGTGGAATTCCAGAGGACAAGAGCTGCTGCTGGACCTTCAGGAGAGGACTGGATGTGCAGGATCACTGCTCCAACAGAACCATCACTCCAGGAGGACTGCAGCCACCATTTCATCGGACTACTACTACACCCTGACTGACAGGGTGCCAGGTTGTTTTCTGACTGACAGTGGTTGTTTTTTGTACTGTTGCATTTTTTTGTTTTATTTTTCCAGATAAAATTGTATTTCTGACTTGGAGTTTTTCAATGGTTTGCTTTCAAACCAGCACAAATGTCTTAGGACAAAGCTGTGTTTGCTAGAATAAAAAGGCTTTAAGGAAAAATAAAAGATCCATGATGGTTTCTGGAAGAAGAATAAAAGCAGAGTAAATCTATCAGCCCTTTATCAAGCCCTAAAGTTTAAAACAGAATAAACTCTGATGCAGAAAGCAAAGGTGGGTGATCCCAAATACTTTTCATGATTTTGCACATATTTTCTACCCCTTTGGTGAGACAGTTTTTCAGAAGGTCACACAGATATTTTTTTTCTGCAGAAAATATGTTGCACACAAATGCAGTAATTTTTTGATGATGCTGAAGATAGTAAGATCAAGACAGGTGATTTTTTTTTGCAGGGTAGAGGGTGAAAAGCAGTAGGAGAATATGACCAGAGGTTTCTGTCAGCTCTGACAGGGTCAGATTTACTGGACTAACACAAAACAATGAAAAATGTAACATGTGAAATACACCTTGAAGAGATGTTGACACAGCAAGGTGCACAGAGAGATCACTGGTAAAATTCAGATAGTCATTAATCTTGTCACAGTAGGCAATGGAAGGATGCAAAGACTCACAGAAAATACAAACAAAAAATGCTTGTTTTATAGGAGGACACTACAGAAAATGCCCAGGGCACACAAGATTCAGTTCTAAATGTAGGTTCTGGGAAGCCAAGAGTGTTGAATAAGTCTGCAGTCATGAAAGACCATGGTCTGTGCTGTCCAGAGACTCCACTGAGAAGAAAAGTGACATCACCTTTTCACATTAATATAACCAATATTGGAATTAAGTGATTTTTGTGTTCTTACTGAAACAGGATGACACAATTCTTGAGAAATGCAAAACTATTTAGCTTTAGTATATGGAGAAAAAATGATTTATTTACAACAAACTGGAATCAGATGGAGCCAGTCATAAAATAATAATGATTTCATAAAAAGGATTGAGACAATAGCCATGTTTAAGCCTATACTAAATTAATCAGTTGATCGATCTGTGATTTATATTATATGATATGAAAATATGTTGTATGTTGCATAAATATAGAGAATCATAGAATACTTTGTGGTTGGAAGGGACCTTAAAGTCCATCTAGTTCCAATGCCCCTGCCAAGGGCAGGGACACCTTTCACTAGACCATGTAGCTCAAAACCCCATCCAGCCTGATTTTGAATTTCTCCAGGGAGATATCCTGTAACCTCTCTGGCCATGCATCACCATCTTCACAGTAAAGAATTTCTTCCTACTATCTGATCTAAAACTGTCCTCTGTCAGCTTAAATTCTTCATCTAGAGGAAGACACACTGAGCTGTAAGGGCTTTTTTTTGCAGAAATTTGTCTGGCAGCAGCCCAATAGACAAGATAAGTCAGTCCCAGGACCTTGATTCATGGAGAATTAAATCACCTGGTGCTGCTTGAAAGCACCATTGCCCACACATTGGAAGAGCACCAATTACATCATCTTAGCTCCTACAGCAGAGAATCTCTCTACCTATAGTAGAGAACTTCTAAATGTTAGCTAGTGTGTGGTGTGTGATTTTGAAATATTTTCTTTCCCCAGTGGTTATTGTTTTCTGATGACAGTCATTGCACAGCTGGTAAGAGAAGAGGTGGCTAATTACAGCTTCAAGTGATGGTCCTGACACTGCCTGGAGCTACTCTAAATTGTAAGGAAGCTTGTGTTACATGGAACATGAAATGCATCCGTCGGGTTCCTTGACAATCTCTAAACTGCACATTGCTAGAATTATTCAAGAAAGGGAACAAAAGATAATTTAATCCAAGTCTTTTACCAATGCCTAAACTGCTACATAGGCCTTCCTGCCTTTGGATTTTCAAAGCAGCACACAACTAGAACTTCCTAGAACACTAGTTCTGTAGAGACTTCTTTTGTATTACCCTTATTTATAAAATGAATAGAAGACATAAAATCTTTCATTGCCATTCATACAGAATAGAAGGTTTTCCAACAAAATATGCTTTATAAAAGAATGGGAAAAGTGATTCTACTTGCTCTATTTTCCAGTGAATAAGGGAATAGAATCAGGATGTTGTCTAGACAAACACAGAAATAATGAATACAACAAACTAGGAAAAAAACAAGAACAGGACTAGCAGTTAATTAATTTTTTAATTTCTAGCTGAAGTGTCTGATGGGAGAAAATAACTAATCATTATTGTTTTGTTGTTCTGGATTAGAGATGTGTGCAAATACTTGATTTAGTGGTGAAATTTTTTGATTTATATTCTACTGAAGATAAATGTTATAGCTTCAAAATTAGGCAGTATTATGGAAACAGATGGGATATGAAATGAACAACAATAAAGCTAACATCCAGCATAGAAAGACTGCATGTCAGCTCTCTAGCTGAACTTTTCAGGATCATTAATAAGAATTACAACATTCTTAAATATGCAATCTCAGTGCATCAAAGTTTCCTATGGGCATCTTCCACAATGCAAGCTTTATGGATCAAGCACTGGTTTGATATCTGTGTAAGAACTCTGCTGTTATTGAATACCTTGACAAGTGAAAAATGCAAAATTATGCCTCTGATGGCTTAACCCCAAGTAAGGGCAGGGATAAAATTGTGTCTACCTACAGCTGTTGGGGCTTGTCTTTTCACTTGACTATGTTTATTGAATTACACTGAACCCACAGAATGAAAGGATTTCTATACATGACACACTGATTTGGTCCACAGGGCTGGAAGCAAATCAGTCCCACCACGTTGTCCTCAGATTTATTTCAGCCCCCATCCTACACATCAGAAGCTGGTGCTTAGCTTCAGTCTCACAAGCACTCCCATTATTTAAGGGCATTGTTCAGGCCTCTGCAGGGGGGAAAAAAAAAGAAGTTCTCTTTGTGGTGAAAGGTTTGCTAGGTTTGCAATCCATGCAAAGAATTGCAGGTCATATTTATCAGTTTTCTAAGCACAAAATTTGCAAAAGCATAAAATCTGTATTTTAAGTGTCACTTCAACTATCAAACTTGATGTAAATCAATTTTATCATATGTAGCCACTCCTGAACTTTCTCAAAAGTTAGAAAATGGCAGAATGCATTATTCCCTAAATTTATGTCTTCAGACTTCTGCAAAATATGAGAACTATGTTCTGTGGCCCTTTTCTGATTAATAATAACAACAAAAGTTTTCATGAATCTGGTATCATAGAAGCAAACACAGGTATCACCAAGGTTACAAAAATACTGCAGTAAAATTACATCCTATGGACAAAACAACAAAAACCCGAATAAATTAATGACATCATGAAAGACTGACAACAGCAACAAAAGATTTCAAAGAAATAAAATAATGAAAAGCCTAGCTCTTTAACCTAGTTATAGGAGCTTTTTTTGAAAAGAGAATAATTCTAGGAAATGGATCAAAACAACTGTCTCTGAAAGAGAACAACATTCTAAAGGAAATAATCTTACTGGTAAATCGAAAAAGAATTTTATCTGAGTCACTGAAGAATAATTTCAAGCTTTAATTTACTTTCTAGTTGTCTTGTAGTTGTTTGAAATATATCTCAGCTAGGTCTACAATGTGAAAAACACAAGGTAAAATACTTATAGATACTTGCAAGACAATAGAATATTTATCTATATGTATAAGGCAGGCTTCAACTGAAAGAAAATTTCAATGTACCTATCATGGCAGAAGTGAGCCAAGCTATCTTCATTTCCTAAAGTCTTAACCTTCCTTGCTGCAATTTAAAATATACTTTCCTCATCACTGAGCTCATAGAGCTCGTTCTGATTTCTGAGGCAGTATTTTGGAAGATTTTTGTGAATCAATTTTCATTTCTTGTTTTTGTGTTGCTATTATAAGTGAGATGAAGGTCTTCCTTTGTTTCTATTTACTATTTGTATTTCAACAATATCTAGAAGTCCCAACTGTAAACACATTAGAACCTGTAATATTCTTCATGTTACATAAGCACTTATCTTAAAATTATGTCTGACCCAGAAGACTTACAGTCCAGGTAATTCTACTGTGTTTAAGGCATTTTATATATATTAGCTGGAGGATGATATTAGTCTGGGTTACACTATTGATTGAAGTACAGGCTAGAACAAGTAATTTTGTTTTCCTACTTTTTCTCAAGCTGTGGAATGAGAATAGTGTAATATTAACTCATCTTTCCCAGAAAAAAATTACTAAGTACCAGAATTCACTACTGAATTCCTGTCTAGAGATTTAAACTTTTTAAAAAGGGTATAAGTTTTAGGGTTTCTGGCTGTTAACAGTTAATACTCAGCTGTCAAAACAAATTCGTATGCGGCATGGATTAAAAAAATCCTCAGTAGTTATATTTTGCCACAAATTGAGGTATTCAAATTTCTTTTTGTTTCTCCTTTTCCTTGCATACTAGAGCTTTTCAAAATCCATACATTTTGAATTTCAGTATGCCATGCTTTAAGTAAGTCTTGTGATTGCTCTTTTCCACCATTTTCTTTACTTCAAAACCATTGATAAGAACCAGTATTATCTCTTGAAATTACTTTCTTCTGAAGTATTTGTACCCATTTGATTTATGTATGTCTGTTAAGTTTTGTAGTTCATCTCCTTGATTGGACAAAATTTTCCTGTGATCTAATCATAAAATCTGCTGTTAAGGTCTTCAGCTGACTCCAGATGCGGCACATCTGTCTTAAAGGAAACAGCCCGAAACAGACAAAACACCCCCAAAAAAACATCCCTGCTTGTCTCACTTTGTTTATCTTCCTGTGTATTTCTGTGCTGCTGCATTTATAAAAGGAATCACATTTATGCGAAGGGCAGGGTACAGTGTGCTTTGTTTTGAATAGGTTATTTGTAGCATAATAACCTTGTGAATTACCAATTTGCTGCAGAGCAAGGGGAAAATGTGATTGTAAAGGGCATGATGATGATTCAATTGGGTTAGTGGCCATAATGCATACTTTCCAACCAGCATTTCAGCATTTGTTCTGTTTTTGCATGCATTATCTGCTTGTCCTGTGTATTCAGTCTCTTCTGTAGCAGCTGTGTGCTTTTTCTTTCATAAGACAGGTAATTGACAAAGTTTGGACTGTGTTAAGGACTCGGAGTGCTAACTTGGTGTGATCCCTCTCCCACCAGCAGCCTTGCGAGGGAATACTGAAATCACATCCATCACACCACCTCAGCATGAAGGACTTGTGTGGTCCCACCTCCCTCTATGCCTACTGTGCTGCTGCTTCTTGTAGCTTGTACTTATGGACAGCTTGGCTCACCTCAATGCATATTTTCTTTTCTCCATCAAAAAGTTTATGTTTCTGTATCTTGTTTCATTCTGTCATATCATCAGAATTTAATCAAAATGCTTAAATATTGATAGAAAAGCACATCTCCAAGAAGTGGCTAGGCTAACATATGTTAAATCTGAAATCATCTTCTGGCAATACTTCTCTCCCTTCACTGACTGTAGGTGGATTCCACATAAGTTCCTTACTTTAGAACAACAGTAGAAAGGAGCATGGCTGATTCACAGCCTCTCTTCCCTTATTGTAATTGAAAAATACATTTTTAAAATTGGATTTAGAGTGTTTTTCTGCACCTCAGTGCTTGAGGCACTGTTTACATATTCAGGTAAATTGTTACCCAAACATCAGAATTAAAGATGTTGAGCTCTTACGGAATTTAGTCGAATTCAACTTCCTCTTGCCATTGCATGGCACCATTAAATTTTCTGTACAGCCTTGTGCAGTGGCAGTGAAACAGCTCTGAGTTGCTTTTGGTAATGCAGCTGATGGTGTTGGCAGAAAGAAAAGCAACTAGAATAGAGAGAACCTTTTGTTGCAGTTATGTTCACATCTGAGAGGATATCTGCCAGTCAATAGTAAGACCTCAATTACTCTGTTGAGGTGATTTTGTTTTGTTTTATTTTTCTTGAAATGAGTGATACAACACAACTTGAAGTTTCTGCATTGTGCTTTTTGTGGTCTAATGACTGAATAGAACCTGCCATATTGCAGTATTCCTGTCATGTGACATCAGATTTATTTTTTTTTCATCTTGAAGGCTTTTAATTTGCTCTTTTCATTGCAAGTGCCTAATTCCAACTCAATATTCACCAGTACACTACTTGAAAAGGTATTCTAATAAATAGCATGTGATGTTTTTCATCATTTCTTGCTTAGCTTTTCAATTAGCACATCTGTGTGGACAATCCAAGGTGAAAAGTGACACAAAATGAACGAGGGAACTGGGTTACTCCTGCAGCTTCTACAAGCTATTTTTAATCAAACAAAAATTATTACACAGAGAACAAAACTCATTGATTATGTCTATTTAGTAGTTAAAAGCCTTTACAACCTGTACACTATGGCACAGTAAACTGAGAGGAGCAAATTGGCTTCCTGATCTTTGAAAGAGGTGAAAATATGAATGTTGAGTTTGAGCACAGTGTTATTTATGCACTAATATCAAAATTACAGCTATGTGCTGCATGTGTCACTTCACAGTTGGAAATCAAATTATACTCCTGCTGGAATATTGGCACATTGGTATCAGCTATAGCAGCTGCTTTGCCTTCTCTGACTTTTCTTACTGTTGCTGCTAATGAAAAAGGAGGCTGCTGTCGCTGCTCTTAACAGCACTGTTTTTCTCTTCACTTGAAAAGGAAGCAGACATTCTGGGTCTTCTCATGGCAGAAACAGAAAGGAACATTTAATTGCTGCTGAAACACTTGTACAAAAGGTCACCAAACAATATAAGTTCTTATTTGGCACTGAACTTAGAAGTGAAGAATTATGTATTGTTTGAAGGGATCCAGCAGTTAGTAGATATACCAGATCTTCAGTATATAGAAAAGAAGGAGAAAGAATTATAAACTTCATGGGAGTTTCCTAGCAGGCCAGGAACAACCTTGCCAATCATCTGTAGAAGAGGTGATCATGAAGCCTGTTTGAGGAAACTGTTGCAAATTCTCCTCTGTGGCCTAATGCAAGCACAGAACGAGAAGCACTGAGTAACTTGAGTATGCAGCAGCTGTTGGTCTTAAACCCCAAAGAGTTATGTATTGACAAAGGCACAGCTTGTCAAACATGGCATGAGACAGTAACTTAT
>NW_008672142.1:0-301 GCF_000695815.1 Acanthisitta chloris | reverse complement strand
ATTCCTGACCTTCTGTTATTAAATCTATTGTTAATTAAAAACATGGACAAGCTTCATCTTGAAAACAATGCCAAAAGATAAATTGAGATTCTTTACAAGCATATAATTTTATATTAATGCTAAATATAAGAAGAAACTTGCACCTCACCTGAGGGATTTTGCCTGTTTCACATTAATTAAAAAAACCAGATGTCTAATCAATATAATAATAATACAAATTTTGTCTTCTGGCAGTGAAATTTTCTCTTGAATTAAAAGAAGAGTTCCTCTTCTTCTTCATGTCATAATTATATAATTATTA
>NW_008672141.1:0-9800 GCF_000695815.1 Acanthisitta chloris | reverse complement strand
CTGCACAGCCACACACACGACTGCACAACCAAAGACACCTGCTAGCCACACACACCTGCCCTGCACAGCCACACACACCTGCCCTGCACAGCCACACACACCTGCCCTGCACAGCCACACACACCTGCCCTGCACAGCCACACACACCTGCCCTGCACAGCCACACACACCTGCCCTGCACAGCCACACACACCTGCCCTGCACAGCCACACACACCTGCCCTGCACAGCCACACACACCTGCCCTGCCCCGAGTTACACCAGCCTAGAAGACAGTTACTCCTCCCTCCTCCTTCCCTGAGCTGCTCCAAGAAGGGCTTCCCCTGCCCTCAGGAGAGGTTTTGACACCCCTCTAGGCATTTGTTGGTGGGTTTTTTGCCTCTTTTTTCACTTTTCCTTTTTGGCAGAGGTTGGGCTGAGAGCTGGGATAACTGGGTTTTACTGCCAGTTGCAGGACACAGCTCTCCCTCCCTGCATGGCCCTGGAGTGAGTCACATCTCTCTACACCTCCAGATCCCAGCCCGACTCCTCCAACAATCCAAGGCCAGGAGGAGAAAC
Organism: Acanthisitta chloris; assembly: GCF_000695815.1. Lineage (NCBI taxonomy): Eukaryota > Metazoa > Chordata > Aves > Passeriformes > Acanthisittidae > Acanthisitta > Acanthisitta chloris. The sequence goes on along the minus strand of NW_008672141.1, from coordinate 9,243 downwards.
TTGCCCTTGTCCTCAGCCACACATGGGATGGCACAGCACTGCCCGGGCAGGAGGGATATACCAGGGGCCAGACAGCCTCATCCCTCCATCCCCAAACCTAAAGAGAAACCCCACAGGATGTGGGAAGCCACAGGATCAGATGGATTTGGAGCATCTTTTGGGGAGCAGCAAGGAGCAGCTCTGAGCCATGCTGTGGTGCCCAGACACATCCATCAGTGCAGGTCCCTGGAGGGCCCATGCCAAGGACCACAAGGCTGGGGAGATGCCACCACCTAACAGGTGAGCGGGTGTAGCTCCCAGTTCCACCTGCAGCAGGGTGGAGAGACCCACGGGGTGACCTTCCAGAGACAGCACCTATCCCAGGTCTCTGCTCCCACAGGGCTGGGCATGGGAGCTCACGGGAGTGTCCCACCACACCAGAGGGACCTCAGGGACTCACGTTCATTGTCCCCACCCGGGGGGTGGTAGAAGGACAGGCCCAAAGAGATTATGGCTGCGATTTCCAAGATGATCAAGGTGACGTCCTGAAGTGCCTCCCACACTAACTGCAGGAACGTCTTGGCCTTTTTGGGAGGAATGAAGTTCTGGCCGAAGACCTGTCGCCTCTTCTCCAGATCCGTCGGATTCCCGGATAGACCTGGAGCGTGGAGAGACAGGGATGAGGGCAAAGCCCAGCACTGCCCCACAGCCCCCAGCAGCACCAGTGGGACCCAACAGGAGTGCACAGGGTATGAGATGTGACAGCAGGGACACAGGACCCGTGGGGCAGGGGACACACAGGGCTGGGGTGAGCACGCTGAGCCGCTCTCTGCAGCCTCCCGGGTGCCAGTGGATGCCAGTTGGCTCTGCCTGCCTTGTTTACATGCTGCATCAAATTAGCCGTAAATCTGGCACCGGGAGCTGCGCTCGGAGCTGCTGGAGCCACCTGATCCCTCTGCTCTGCCAGCTCCTAAGAGCCACTGGGCACAGCAGGAGAGTCTCCGAGCTCAGCCCCACAGCATCTCCAGCAGGAGACATGGCTGGTCCTGCTGGAGGAGGGTGGTGGGACAGAGGGAAGGGGCAGGGCAGGTCTGAGCTGGGGGGATGCTCCCCATGGCTGGGAGCAAGCCCAGAGAGAGAGAGGAGCAAAAGAGGGGAGTAAAAGGGCAGGAAATAGGGAGCAAAAGTGGAGCCTGAGCCCCTTCTGAGCCCTCCAGGCCAGGAAGAGACAGCAATGCATCCCACTGGGAATGGTCATTCCTATCACAGCCCTTAAAAGCCAACACGGCCCCAGGTGAGAGCAGCCCCCCCAGCCCAGCACCACCTTAACCAAGCCCCTCTTTCTCCTCCACCTTAAGATGGTCTGTGGGGCTGCTGCCAGATCCCGGGATGCACTGGGAATGCAGCTCGAGTGGCTCTGGACACATCCCGGTGCCTGGAGCCGCCTGGCAGCGATGCCCTCGAGCTCGGGGGACACCTCCCCGCCAGCTCCGTGGCATTCCCAGGAGATCCATGTCATCCCAGCCAGGAGGATGCAGCAGGATGAATCCCATTCCCAGCGCCTTTCTGCCGGGATACACCCCGGCTGGAGGGAGAGGACGCGCTGGCAGAGCAGCCCGGGCGTCCCCACCCAGCCCCGACAAGGCAGCAGGATCCTGGGATCTCCCAGCCTCAATTCCCGCCCAGCTCCGGCGGAATGCATGGAAAATGTGGCTAAGTGCCTGACTCCACCGACCCGGCACAGCGGGAACACACGTGCTCCGGCAGGAGGACACGGCATGCTCCAGATGTGGATGCTCCAGATGTGGATGCTCCAGATGTGGATGCTCCAAAGCACATCCCACCCACGGGCATGATGCCAGAGCTGCCCCCAACCCTCCTGGGGTGATTTGGGGGATCCAATGTCTCTGTCACCCTCTCTGTGTCAGCACTAAGTACATGTGCCCCAGGGTACCTACAGACCCCACTGCAGGGCTAGGGGGGACAAACCTGGGGGGTCTGGGTTAGAGATTTCGGTAGAGATTGCAAGTGACAGTGGAGAAAAACCCCTGTGAGGCCATCAGTCCCTGACCAGCCCAGGAAAGCTGCTGTTGCAGGATCCTCCCCCTGGATGGGGAAGGGGGTGGCAGCCCCAGGAGCTGCTCCCAGCAGCAGTGAGTCAGGGCAGGGTGTGCTGGCACTGGGCACCCAGGGGATGCTCTGGTGACTCACCAAGCCACCACCCTGCACCACGGGGTGATGGAGGAGGTGGAAACCCAGACACCCCACCCCAAAGCTCCTCTGGGAGTAGCCCCAAGGGGTTAGGGTATACCAACACCTCTTGGGGCAACAACCAGAGCAGCAGGTCCCAGCAGAACCAGTCCCAACGCTGGGGAGAACTCACTGCGCAAACACTCACGTCTGGGGGTCCCACCCTACGAGGATGAACAAGCCAAGGGCCTCTCAGGGTACAGGGAGTCTCTGGGGGGACTGTGGTCAGTGTCTGCCCCCCAAGGACAGTGCCAGGCTTGGGTGGGGACAGCCTGCAGCATGGAGAGAGGCAGTGGCACCGAGGGGTGGGAGTCACACAGATCCAGGAGGGATCAAACTGCTCCAGACACTGCTAGGAGCCAATGAATCACACAGTGGGGCAAAGGGTCTGGGGGACACCCCAGGCAGAATCTGCTGTGCCAGCAGCTTCCTCTGGTGACACGTAGAAGGGCAACCCAGCCCTGTGCTCCCTGCCCAGAGCTCTGTGTCATCCAGAGGGATAACAAGCACTGGGATGGGCACAAACATCTGCAGGGGGAGCTGGGACGTGCACCCAGTGCTCCCAGTCAGATGAGATCAGACAGAGGTGCCACATTTCACTCTTCCTAAAAATCCCAGCTGGTAGGGAGTGAGCTTTGTTTGCTGTCTGGGCTCAGCAGGACAAGGTTCGGGATAAGCAGCAGAGCTCAGCTCCAGAGGGTGAGGGAGGGATGCACTGGGGACACAGGACCCAGGAGGGAAGGGCAGCCCTTTGCCTCCCCTCCAAGAGCCTTTCACGTTCTCCTCCCACCCCCACAGAGTGTGTTCCCACTCTGGCAGGGCCAAACATATTGTTTTGTGACCTGGACTTGGTATTTCCACCGGGACTCCCCCCCCTTCTCTAATGACATCCCGATATTGTCTCCCCTTCCCGGTCCCACTCACAGCTGGGAACACACTAATCCCCACCTTTCAGCACTAAGAATAACCCACAAGTTTTCAGAGCTGAGGCACAGCCACATCCCCATCCCACAGCCCCTGAGGGGCCACATCCTGCTCTCAGCCCCAGGTAAACCCTCAGTGCTGTAACCACAGGGTCTCTCCCCCCTGAACCCATTTAGTGCCAAGGAATGGATCCACTGCCAGGCAAAGGCACCCACAGCCCCCAGTGCCATCAGCCCCTCCTCACCCACAGGGAGGCCCCAAAATCCAGCCCAGCCCATGGACAGGTGACATCCTGACATCCTTGCACCAAAGCCTCCCAGAGGTGACCTGGCACCACTGCCACCACTCCACACTGATGCTCAGAAGGACCCAAGAGGGTTTTAGGCTCCCACAGCCCTCCAAGAACCCCTCGGATCAGGAGGGTCCTGGCTGCATCTCCCCATCCCCTTGGGGACACACTGCCCGTCCCTTGCCCAAGACGTCCCAAACAGCTCCAGGCAGCCTGGGCACCTTCCCATCTCTCTCCAACCTTTACACTCTCCTCCCCACCCACCTGAGCTGTGCCATGAGCTCTGTCAATGATTAAACTGGGCAAGCTGGCACAGAGCAGCTGGGCTGTGGTGATGAGCCCCCAGTGCCCCTCCTACACCCCAGCAGCTCCTCAGCCCTGCCTGCATCCACCTCCACTCCACCCTCCCAGGGGATGCAGGGCTCCAGGCTGTGCCACAAGGAATGCCTTGGGAAGATGCTTTTCTTTGGTTTTCCTTGTATTCCTTAAAAAAATCATAGAATCATCAAGGTTGGAGGATCTAAGATCATTGAGTCCAATCGTTAACCTGCTACCGCTGTAACCTCTAAACCATATATATCATCCAGTGCCACATCCACACACCTCTCACCTCCAGGGATGGTGACTCCACCACCTCCCTGGGCAATCCACAGAGAGTCACCTCCCATGATGGACACCAAGTGTGATGGGACCACACTGAGCTCATAGAATCCTCAGGTGTCAGACCCAGAAGCCTCTTAAACACCTCCAGAGATGGTGACTCCACCACCTCCCTGGGCAATATCCCAGTCCCTGACCATCCTATCAGGGAAAACATTTTTCCTGACCATCTAATCCATCTCCAAGCTCAGCCACAGGACAGAGCTTGGAGCCACCACCCTCCAGCATGATCCTGACGTGGCTGCAGCCCAGAGGTGACAACCCCACCTGGCAGAGCACGGGACAAGCCACTCACCTTCGACTGGCGACGTCTTCAACCTCTTGCAGATGCTCTGCACTCCACCGTAGGAGTCATTGAGCCTGGAGACTGCCTCGCCACTCCTGAGCTCCATGAGGTTCCTGAGCTCCACCACGGAGCACCCAAAGTCCCCCTCATGGTTGCCTTCGGCAACAGAGTTCCCGGGGTGGTGGTCAGCCACGTTGTTGGTCATCTCGCCGGCGCGGCGACGGCGACGCGAGGCTCCTGCAGCAACCTCCTCCCTCGAGGGTCTGGCAGGGGGGTGCTCGCTCTGGCCCCTTCCCTGGGGGGCTTCCCGGGGGAAGAGGTGCCTCTACCCGAGCCCAACTTCTCCGGATAAAGGTGTAAACAGGATGTGCATGTTACCGCGGAGGCGACCTTAGCAACGACCAGCGTGCATCTCCTGCAGAAGGAGGAGGGCTCCCTGGATACCACAGCAACTGGAGCTGCAAAAACAAGGATGGGAAACAAAAATATCAGCATTAGGAGGCCTAGGAAGAGAGGAACGTGCCCCACGGGATGGGAGAGTGGGAGCAGTGGTACCCCAGCGTGGGCACCTGCTGGAGATAACGTGGTTTCAGCATGATTCGGCCAAAAAACCTGGCTGAGAAGTTGGCTCCGGAGGGAGGTGGGAGGATCAGCATGGAGAGCAAGTGGCACTCAGCCACGCCGTGGGGAAAACCAGCAGCAGCAGCTCCGGGGCTGGGCAGGAAGGGTGTGCAGGTGGTTCTTCACTCAGCCCCAGCTGCCCAGCCCAGAAAAACCCTCCCATTCACGTTGGGTTAAAAATACACCTCAGCAGTGGAAAACAGCTGCTTCCTCCCCTGGCAGGCTGCAGGCCCAGGGCTCAGCCTCCTGCCAGCAGGTAAGGAAACATCCCAGCACCCCTGGAAAGGGGCTCACAGCACCCAGCAAGATTTGGGTCAGCTGGGAGACTCTGCAGGAACCAGAGAAACTGCTAAGACCTGTGTGTTTCTCTAAAACAGAGGCTTTTCCATTAAGGACCCTTCCAGAGGTGGCTCAGGAAGCCCTTGAAGGCAGCGAGTGACACTCAGCCTTGGCTCTCAGCACCCCAAGACAGGTTACAACACTCCAGCCCTGCCAGGGAACACAAGTGAGCCCCAAAGACACTGCTCCCCAGGAGCACACAGGATCACCAGCCCAACAGATGGGCACCAAACCATCACGAGGCCATCCCAGCATCACACCACTCCCATTCCAGCCTGGTCACACTGACTTTGCAGCTCCTGGGGCAGCAAGACCCCAAAAAGCAAACTCCTCCCTGCCTGGCCCCTGTGAGCACCTCCTTGTCGAGCAGCAACACCCAGGGTGGCTCTCAGCATTATCAGGAGACAACAGGCACCAACTGAAGCTCAGGGACACCAGTGATGCCACAGCCATGGGAAGGTCCTGTCCAGCAGCCCCAGACAGGACAGGGCTGGGCAACACAGGGATGTGCACCCAGACCTGCCCCCAGGGGCAGAGTGTTGCAGAGCTCACCAGTTCCAGCATCCCTGCCCGTTCCCAGTTATCCCACAGCTCCTCGTGGAGCTGAGCTCATCCACCCAGGCTCCCAGCAGTGGGAAGCAGGAGGTGGCAGGTCCAATTAAGCAAACTCCTGCTGATTAAGAGGAAAAAAAAAAAAAAGAAGATAATTCCCTCACCCCAACACACTAATTTTCCTCTTTCATAGCAACCAACATCGTCTGAGGAGAGCTCAGAGGTTAAGAGAAAGACGGTTAATTAGTACTGTAACAGCCTAGCTTGTAATTACCCCTGGAGGAGCCCATGGGGCACTGAGCACCCCCAGCACCAACCCAGGACTCCCTCTGCATGTTGGGAAGAGAGACTGTGCAGGGTCTGCTCTGAGCATCCTCCTCCAGCCCACCTGGGGTCACAGACCCATTCCTGCCCCATCCCACCAGTACAGGACAGGTTCCCACACTCCTGGGCCAAGCTGGGAAGGATCTGTCCGGAGATACACTCAGGCTTCCCTAAGAGCCATCGCTCTAACGCTTTGCTGAGTCCAGCAGCATTCAGCAGGCTGCCCCTCACTCCAAGAATTCCTCTCCAGAGACCCCAGGCACTGGGGAGAAACGAGTGCTCCTCAAGGTTCCCATGGGAAGTAAACACAGCCCAAGTGGGAGAGCTGGAGTGGGAGCCTGAGGAAGAAAACACAGCACAGTGTGGATACAGGACCTGCTGAGCCACCACCAGAGCTGTGTCACCTCCCTGAGTAGGACAAGGGCTGCTGTGGACAGGGAGGAGTTCGGGGTGAGGGACACAGAGCCTCTCAGCCCGTGGGCCAGGGAAGGAGCAGCACACTGGGCAGGAGGGAGCGGCTGGTGAGGAGCAGACGTGGTGCTGCAGGCGAACCTGCCCGGAATAATAAACGGCTGCACGACACCTCCGTCCTGGCAGGGAGAGAGGCTGTGGCCAGAGCCAGCACCAAAGCATCCTCCGTGCCCACCTCAGCTCCTGGCACAGGGAAAGGGACCTGTTGGCACAGGGAAAGGGACCTGTTGGCACAGGGAAAGGGACTCGCTGGCTTTTGAGCTTGGGGAGAGCAAAGTGCTGAAAGAGGGACAAGAAGAAATAAATCAGCAGGACATGTCCCATGTGACACCATCAGCCAAGCCACGAGTGGCCCTGCTGCGACGCCAGGGGCACAGCCGATGGCACCAGGAGCCTGGCACACACAGGCAGCAGCTATCACTGAGCCCCTGGGCAAGGGCACGGATCCTCCCAGCTCAGCTCAGAGCATCGGAGCAAATCCTGCCCACCAGACATCCTCCCAGAGACGGAGTGAGCCCTGACCAAGCTCAGGTGGTTTGTTCATTGCTCCACGAAGGAGGATGAAATCTGTGCCCCGACTCAGCTCCAGCCAGGACATCTCCCACCAACCAGGGCAGAGAGCACCGTGCCACGCCACGAGCAACAGCAGCCACCACGTCCCCTGCCCAGAGCCACAACCCCAGCTTGGATGGGCAGGATCAGCCCCACGAGCAAACCTCAGGCCACGCGGATCAAGGTGTATCCCCTTTTCCCCATACACCTGCCCGGTGCCCCCTGTGTCCCAGCCCCACGTGCTGCCCCCAGCAGCACCCACTGGGGTTTGTCTCCTCTCCCACTATGGGAATGGGGTGTTGGAAACACTTGGCTGCTGTAGGTTGCCATGGCAAACTCAATGTAAAGCTGTCAGGGATGCTGTTTATGTTGCCAAGTGGCGATGGAAATAAAAACCCAACTCCCCCAAAATTACCCTCCCTGGCTTGGGTTTAAGATTTTTCTCTTTGGAAATTAGAGGCTGAGCTACATCGACAGTGGAAGGAGAGGCTGAGCCCATGAGCATGGACAGACACACTCTCCAGACAGACACACATACAAGCTCCAAAAGCCAAAGTAACAACCACTTAAGGCAGAAAAATGGGCCTGAACCACCTTTCCCTGCCTGCTTGCAGGGAATTGTCCCGGGAGAGGCTGCACAGCTCTCCTGGTCTCCTCCCCCCAAGCAGATCCCACCAGCTGAACCCACTGCCAGTGCCTGGGAGCTGCAGTCCCACCTGGGAGTTATGCTGGAAGAGGAGAGGGAGGTAAAAAGCTGCTGGAACGGCTGCATATTCCAAGAAAATCACTGGGAGAGACACATTAGGTGCTGCCACCAGTGGAGGGTGTTTTGGGTGGGGGCACGACCCCCGTGGACAGCCTGGAAAGCTGAAAGCCTCTCAAAGCAGGGAAGGAGCAAGAGCATGGGGAGACAGCAGGGAGCACATGGGCAGGAAGGACACAGATACACCAGCACATGAACCAGGTGGTCCCCAAGCCAGGGCAGCACTAACACCCAGGGGGTTTCGGGGGGGGGTCCCCCACGTCCCATCCAGCACCGCAGAGAGCCCCAAACCTCTGCGGGGAGCAGAGGAGCCCCAGCACCCCAGGGACAGGGCCGGGGCCCCTCCCCTGCACACTCACCAAATCGCAATGTGCAGATGGCAGTCTGCACTCTGCCGGTTCCCAGCAACACCCCTGGCAAGGGAAGCCTTCCCTGGCTTAACCCCTCCCGCGCCGGGCACCCAGGAGGGCACCCAGAGGGGACACGGGCGTGTTGTCCCCTCCTCGGGTGCAAGGAGCCAAGACGTGACTCAGGGTGACAAACCACATGCTCCAGAGGGGCAGGGCTGGCTCCAGAGGGGCAGGGACCATCCCAGGGAGGATTGTCACCCTCGGGACCGAGAGCTTCCCTGGCACTTGGCTGGCAGCCACCAAGGGAGGAGGCGCAGGATTGCAGAGGTCGGAGCGGGCAGCGAAGGTCACAACGCCGGAATCTGCGCCCTCCACCCCGACACCACGGAGAGGGGATGTGAGGAGGCAAAGGGGGGCAAGGCCAGGCTGAAACACCCTGTTCAGACCCCAAAAGCACACACTGTACCCAGCCAGGGCTCCCCAGGGCAGGCACCTGCCCACGGGACGTTACCTCCTCCCACCGCAGCATCCGCTTCCTTCCCCGCAGCGCATGCCCCAGGGGAGGGCACAGAGGCATTTCCCTTCCCCGTGGGGCCACCCCAACCCCGGGAGCACCCCAGGGACACCCACGTCACCTGTGGCAAACACAAAACCCAAACCCTGCCAAGGGAAGGCCCCGGCGGCTGCAACACCTCCTGGTTTCCCTTGCGACGCAGAAAGGGAAGGAGCTCCCAGGCTCCATCCTGCAGGAGTGGGGGGCACTAAAGGTTCCCCTGCCCAGGAACTGGAAAAGGACCAGTAGAACACCCAGGAAGTGCTGGGGCCTCGCAGAGCTCAGCGGCAGCAACGCTGTGCCAGGGAAACCGAGTCAGGGAGCGCAGCG
>NW_008672140.1:505-39379 GCF_000695815.1 Acanthisitta chloris | reverse complement strand
CCAGCCTATCCAGGTCCCTCTGCAGTGTTCTATGAAGTGTTCTATCCAAATTCAGAGCCAAAAATGGGGTAAGAACTGCCTTTCTGTCTGTTGTTCTTACCTTTTCTAGATTCATTACCAGAAAGAGTTAAATAACGAGAACTAATTAAAAGCACAGTTCACTTTTAGCAGGTATATTGAGTCTTGGTTTATAGCTAGTGTCTGCTTTGTTCCATGAGAAGTTCTTTCACAAAAGGGAAGGGCGAGTGAAGTCAATAAAATTCCCTAAAGACACCTGCCAATGTTTGTTCAGTTGTTGTGGGTAGGTGTTTTAGTATCACTGCTTCCTTCACTCACTTGTTGGAGCATTGTTCTTTGCCATATGGATACTCTTCAGATTGAATTTATCAAGCAAACTAAATGTATATAATACTTTTTTCAGAGGACCTGAAAAGACAAAATGCAGTGCTGCAAGCAGCCCAGGATGACCTGGGGCAGCTGCGGACGCAGCTGATGGAAGCTCATGCTGAAATGGAGAACATCAAAGCTATAGCCACAGTGTCTGAGACAACAAAGCAGGAAGCTATCGATGAGGTCAAGAGACAGTGGCAAGAAGAAGTAGCTTCACTACAAGCCATTATGAAAGGTAACAACCAGACAAGCTGCTGAGATCAGCCACCTCTTCAGTTTGCCTGTAGATCTTGCACAGAATATGGACAACTGCTTGTCATGGCTTGGCAAAACTGGGCTACAGAAGTGAGGGATGAAGTGTAGTTCCCAAGGTTGTGAAAAGGAGTTTGATGGTTTTTCTTCTGTCCACTTGAAGATAGAATTTAGAAGAATTCATGGCAATGGGAAGTCTCATGTATATGCAGAACATTCTGAGAGACTCTGAATGTGGTACTTCATCCTTGCACAAAGCTAAGTCTGATGTGTGTAATTTGACAAGCCTGAAAGCAGCTTTAGGCTGACAGAATGGTTCCCTTCTCTCCTTCTGTGTGAAGATAGTTCTGCTCTCACAGAGTTAGGTGTCCCTCCAGTACTCACATGGGCTTTTCCCCAGCCTAGTGACTGCACATGCTGCTCTGCATCAGTCATGGGTCTTTGTTTTTTCTTGATAGCTCTGAGCTATTCCCTGTTCTGTTTGCATGTTGCACAGCTGTTGATGTTTCTGAGACAAACTGTGTGCAAGGAGCAACATGGGAACAGACTGTTGCCGTAACTGTCTGTTTTCCTAAATTTTCACAAACAGGATCACAATATCCTGAGCCTGTTGGCTGTAGGCAGCTTTTCCATAACCTGATTATGCTTTTCACCCAGAGAAGACAAACCTTCAGGTATATTAAGTACACAAAAGTCTGTTTATTTATGATCTGCATAGATACATGAACCTCTATTAAGGCTCAGTTGTGCCAGCTGCTGTCCCTGTGTAAACACAGCTCTTTACCTCAGGGGGTGGTGTAAATCACAGGGAAATGGAAGCTATGTGAGAAGTTTTAATTTCTTTGCATTTTGGAGGAAATAAGTGGAGCCTTGGTAGTTTGTTTGGATGATGTGCTGCTAAATGGCATGTTAGTCATGTACATTACTTTGAAATTAGGAGTTACATGGTTTTGGGGGCTTGTTTGTTTATGTTCTGGTCATGGTACAAATTGAGTTTCAGTTCCTTTGGATCTTTTGCTTATATGTTTGGTTTTTGTGGCAAGAATCAAAGGGAAGGAAGCTATTAATTATGTTAACTCATTGCCTGGTTGGAGAGGGGAGTTCCTAAAGCTCTGTTCTTTAATTTACATTGAAAATAAGTTTTGAAAATGCTGTTTTATAGAGACTGTTCGTGACTATGAGCTCCAGTACCACCACAGGATGGAGCAGGAGCGAGCGCAGTGGAATCAATACCGAGAAAACATGGAACGGGAAATAGCAGAGTTAAGGAGGAGACTGTCTGAGGGACAGGAGGAAGAAAACCTAGAAAATGAAATGAAAAAGGTACAGTGGAATCTAGTCCTTCAGTTTGTGTTTGAGGATGCTCTTCTGGTGTTAGATGTGGGTTCATTCTATGCCTGCTCTAACTCCTCAGCAATACACACAGCCTTGTTCTGCCAACTCTCAGCAATTTGTTCATGGAAGTCATCATGACCTATTCCTGCATTTGAATCCATAAATGTATTGTACCTAATTATGTTGATTCAGTAAGAGGATTGCACCTGAGAAGATGGTAAAGTTTTTCCTTCAGCCTGTAAAAGCAGGTGGCCTTGTGAAATACCTTGTCATAATATCAGCTGAGCTCAAGTAAAACCACCTGCAGAATTTTCTGGATTGACTGCAGTTTTATAGAATAGTCTTTACACTTCTGCACCTTTATTCCTTTTCTCAGATTTTACAAATTTATAGTGCCCATTAAAAACCTCAAAGTACCTAAAATGTCTTTCCTCTTCCTCTAAAGTAAGCTGTGTTTGTGCAACACATTACTGCTGACTCCGAGGAAGTACAGAGCTTTGCTGTCACCAAACAACAGGCTCTGAAAAAATCATTGCCCTGAAGCATGGACAGATATTGCTGTAGCTGTGCAAAGATCTATGACTAAGAAAAGTTCATAGAAGTAGATGAGGTGCCTTGTCTTGAGTTTGGATTTTATTTTTTTTGGTGGAGGTTGAGAATTTGGTGTATTTCTCTTTCAGGCAGGAAGGAAATTGAACCTGTCATAATAGATCAGTGTTTTGTAATCTTTGTTTATAATAATAACTTGCATTTAAGTGAATTTATCTCTCAGCAGACTTAGAGTAGTCTTCAAGGTATTTGAAGACCATTTTAAAATACTGAATGAACCTGTATTCAGTAAAGGGTTAGGCTAATCTCTGATAATCTGCCACATCACTGCATGTCCTTGTTTCTGCTTCCTGTCAGCAGAAGAAATGCAGTTTGAAGGTTCACATAAGAAACATTTTACCTATTTTTACCATGTTGTAACAATCAGTATTAGTGTTGCAAAATGGAATTCTTTCTCTGAGACTGAGATATTCTTGACTATTGCTGGTTGTAGTTGCCTAATTGTTGTAGGTATTTAGTGGGACTGCTCTTCAGGCAGTCCTGGTTTCCAAAGGCAGGAGTCAAGGTAAACCTTGTTTGCCAGTGTTTTGACTATGGAATTGCTGCCACTGAATTGGTAAGAAACAAACTGTTTTTAAGAGAAGGTTTTAGGCTTATTGAGAGTAAAAGGTCTTTGGTTGAAGCTGGAAGGAAGGTTCAAAATTGAATCCGTGTGGTTAGTCTTGTAGGAACAGCCCAGAAGATGCAGAGTTAGTTCATAGTGTAAAAGTCTTGGCAGTGCATTCCCAGCTAACTAACTGCCAATAAGCACTTCCAGAAAACAATTTCTCTCAACTGACTCAGAATTGTAATCTGAATTTACTGATCATGTCTGTTGGAGTTGCAAGTTGCTGACAGGACAGTGCAGCTCATGTGAACTCAGTGACTTCAGTACAGAAGTTTAGTGTAGCAGACAGCATTTCCAACTATACTCTTTTAAAAGGGAAATTAATATCCCTGGTGATCAGTTTATTAGTGTCTGATTAATATGAGCTTGGAAAGCTTTCTAGGCCTGCAAAGCAGAGGAACATGTACTTTATGTAATAGGAGGGGGAGGGGGAAATCTGCTCTTCAGAGTGCAGCTTGAAATAATTGCTTAAACTGCTTTGCATGGGGTTTTAATCTTCTTTGTCATTATTAAACCTGTGAGGTTTTTCCTCAAGGAGACTAAGAATTAGATCAAAATTAGCAAAAGGACATTGAATTTTGCCTAAAAACAAACAAGCAAATCCCAAGCCCATAAGAAGCTGTTTGGCCAGCAAAATAATGAATATTCATGTGTCAGCAGTCAGTGTGAAAAGAGGAATGTTCTTCCATCACTTGGGATGAGCTATTTGAAGACTTGTGATCAATTCCTCCTGCAAAATGGCATTTCCAGCCAGTGGTGTATTTATCCTCCATCTTTCCATGCTCTGTTATAAGGATGGATTTATGTTATGTTACTATGTTATGTTGAAGAGGGTTTTAAAAAATATCTTCATCTTCCAGCCAGTTCTAAGGAATCCACAAACATCACAATGGAGTAAAAGAGGGAAAAGAAAAGTACTTTGCTCTCTGGGTTGTAAGTAGATATTATACCAGCATATAGTATATCACCTTTCTTGAAACTAGCAGAAAACCAAACATTGTCTAGAATTCTCAGTGAGGTGAGAAGAATGGACAGAGCAGGGACATGTCTGCCAGCCCTGTGTTTCAGTCCAGGGCACCAACCTTCTTTTCTGGGTAATATCTCAGTTCACTTGTGTTCAATTTGACTATAAAATTCATTGAAACTACAACAGAAATCCATGAAATTTAATACCACATCCACATATTTGCTGACAGTTATGCTTGTTATCTGCATACTTTTTTATCCCATGAAAGAGAGGAAGGGTAGATAACAAAGGCATTTAGAGCATTTATGAATTCTGTAAATAACTGTTTGAATTTGAAGTTAGTTGATTTGGTTGAGTGTACAGATCTGGTACATGTGCTGCCAGGCTTCCAGTGTGCATGTGTTTGTCCTGATTTGGGAGCACTTAGGGTGTGTGGGCAATGTTTTGATGAGCATGCTATTTTGAGCTGGATTTGCTAGATGTGACTACTTTGCCAGAGGTATCCAAGTTTTTCTTGTAAACCTGATGTTTGGCATTCTTGAGCATCTTGTCAAAAAGAGCATGTCTGGTGAACACACAGTCTTGTCTGGAAGCAACTGTTTTGCTTTTCTGTGTAAATATTGTCAGGTTGCAGGTAACTAATTTCTGTAGAAGACTTGTGTGTTCCATGATTTTTATCATAAAACCACAATTTCTAAGACATCTGTGCTGAAAGCTTTGTGTTTATTCTAGTAATCTCCCTTCCCAGCTCAAAACAGGCAGATACCTTAGTGTAGTGATTAACATGCTTACCTAGTGATTCATCTTTCAGAAAACCTATTGGTGATTTATAAAAACCTCTCTATCTTTCCATTGTGTTTTAATACCAGTTAGGTTTGGGAGGAGTTTACTATCCCAAATTCTAAAAGCAATCTACCATATCAGCATGTGCTTCCATGCAGGTTCTCTGAACTCCCTCTGGACAATGACTTGATGGGGATGAGTTGCCCACTGCCAAAATTTGGCTAGTCTTTTTTTAGTCAGACCTCATTTTCCCTTCATGAAAGGCTCTGGTTTGCTGTTGGAGCTGTGATGAATATAAATACTCTTCTCAGCACAGTTGTGTCAAACTCTGAGTAGCAGAACTCTGCAGAGCAGGTATTTTGCATACAGAGAGAGCAAGAAAGGACAAACCTCCTGTTATGAAGTGTTTTTGTTAGTCAAGAGAGGGGAAATTGGGAGGGGGGAGTAATCTGATTTCTGTGACAGAGTTGGCCATAAAATCTGATATACAATAAGCTGCTTCATTAGTAATGATAAAGAACAGTGGAATAAATTTAGAGGAACTTTAAATGGTTTCCTCCTGCTTTAAAGAGGAATCCTCCAGTTGTGTCTGCGTGTTTTCCGCTTGTCTTGGTTTTAAGGAGCAAATTTGGATATAATGTTACCTGAGATTTCTCCAGGCAGGTTTTTGTTCCTCTGAAAATGGCTTGGACTCATATTTAGCATGTTCTCTGTATGAATCATCTGCCCACTGTGGTCTGCAGATGCCTTGCAGCCTGTCCTGCAGCCACTGTGCTGGGGAAGCAGGTTTGGCTGAGGCAGAAGTGGTTTGGGTGCTTTGGTTTTGGTTAGGGCATGAGTAAATATGAGCTGATCACGTGTAAAACCATAACCTTTGACAGCCAAGCTAGTTTAGCCAAAAGTCAGAAGGAAATAGACATTTTAAGGATCACACCTCTGGAGGGGTCTGAATAACACCTTATATCACAGGAAATGTGATGCTGTGGCACCTCCTGCCACATGTGACAGTGTCTCTATGTAGCATTTTTCAACAGAACAGATATCCTCATTTTATTAAAGGGTTGAGTGGGAGCTTTAACCTCCATCTGGGAGTCTCAGTAATTCTCATTCACCTCTGGAGCAAACCCAGTGACCAGCACTCCTTCTCTTAGCAGCTATAGGCTGTTCTGAGTGTTCAGCTCAGTATCACACTGACCTTTAATATGGATCCTTACAATATGTTGCAACCTGAGTGTCAAACTTCAGCTCTGTTTACCAAGCAGTAAAAACTGGAGTAATTTTTCTGGATGTGGAATTTGATACAGTTCTGTCTTTCCAGTTGGTTGCTGTTCACAGTCTGGTTTTGCTTTCAGAGAACTTTCTGATTGTTGCTTTGAACTGCTTAGTTTCATCATGGACACGTTTGTTGCTCTGTATTCAGGGTTGAACCATGTGAAATCAGAGTGGCAATGAAATATTCCTGCAGTTGTCGTGAATAGTTAGGAAAAAGCTTATTCAACAGTCCATAAAATGTTGGGCTATATTTAGTCTATATAAGCCAGCTAGAGGTAGCATTAAATGAAGAGAACTGATCCAATAAATGAAGAATAAAGCAATGTTTGAAGTGCAACTCCTGCTCCATCTGTGTGAAAAATGTGACTGATGAGTAGCTAGCTGCAAGTGGCAGGGTCTGTGTGCATGTGTGACAGTCACATGTCCCTGGTATTGAATTCACTGCCTCGGGTGACATCCCTTGCCTTCCTCACGGGCTTCACTGGTACTCTAGCAGTGACAAAATATAGCAGAAACAAATGAAACAAAGACATTTAATTTTGTTTTGTATTTAGAATGTTTTTAAAGCTTTAAAATGGTACTATTTGTATAATGGACAGGTATTGCAACAACCTTTTATTTTGTCTATTAATTTTAAGTTAGAAAACATCAATGGTTGCAAATAATATCTATTCTTCCTGACAGTCTTGCTCAGAATAGAGTTGTCAGTAAACTTACCAGAAACTGAAAGTCCAAATGAGTAACCTCTAGGTTGAAAACCAGACATGAATGTTTCCTTTTACTATCTGTCTTTGCTGATCAGGTTAGGAAAGGTGTCATCTTTTGAACCTTCTGGAGCCCAGTTCTGTGCCTTCCCTCCCCTGCTGAGTTCCTGCAGCAGAAGAACTGAGCATTCTGAGCCTCAGACACAAAGCCCACACACACCAGAGGGCTTGGGCTTGCATTCTCTGTGGCTTGAAGGATTCTACTGCAGCCAATATTTGAGTGTTCTGCTGGCTCTTGCAGAGTCTGGGAGAACTGTTACTTTCCTTCATGGGTGCACTAGAAACTTTCCAAGTGCATTTAAGAAATGGAGATGTCAGGGCCACCCTTTGTCATGTTCAGTTCTGAATTTGAACACTGAATGCTATTTCTCATTTTAATTCTTGCTATTTTTACCCGATACTTTCTCCTTTCCCCCACTTCTATCAGCCTTCTCATTCCATTGTCCTTTGATCTTTTCAGACCTACTTTGTGAAAAAATCAGGGGGTTTGGGATAAATTGTCTCTATATAGGTTGAAATAGTTAGTACATTAACACCAAAACCTGACGCTACTTCAGTAGTAATTTAAAGCTGAAAAATGATCTTCCAAACCAGAACAAAGATCTACTGTGTAAATCCTTTTTCTTTTAACTTTGGAGTAAGTGAATGCCCAGTACCTCTCCACGTGTTCCTCACCACTTCTGGTGTTACTCTGCTGTGTTCCACGTGGCAACAGGTTGCAGGACAGTTAGGCCTTTAATAATGGAAAAGTGTATGTGTCTTGAAATGCTTGATCTGTACATTTCCTCCCAGGCATCAAGATCAATATATGAACTATTCATTCAGATATTCATGGCCTAATCCATATATGGCTTTAAAATTCAGCTGCCTTCTGTGAATGGAGTAATATCAACCTGTTGTCACAGAGATGCTGCTGAGCTGAATAAATAGCAGTAAGACCAGTATTGAAAGTAGAAATTTAGTCAGCTGTTTTTGTTGGCATAGAGATTTTCTCCAAATGTCACCAATAATCCAAACTGTTGTGGTGAAAACTCTGATAATGTGTTATGATTTCTTGCCTTAACTTCAGGCACAGGAAGATGCTGAGAAGCTGCGCTCGGTGGTGATGCCTATGGAGAAGGAGATTGCAGCCCTGAAGGAGAAGCTGTCAGAGGCTGAAGAAAAAATAAAAGAGTTGGAGGCATCAAAGGTGAGGTGGAGCTGTAACTAGATCCTGATTTATGTCTTACAACATGCTAGTTCGATGCAGATAAGTCAGATTTTGTAAGAGAGTTAAAGGTGTATTGTGAAACTCTTTAAGCACCAAACTTTTTGTCTCCTGTAGCTCAAATGACATATGACCTATGTGTTTTTCCATCTTTCTGTTTTGAGGGTTGCAGTATATGTGTCATCTGTTCTTAGAATTAATTGCATGGCTTCAGGTCTACTAGTAACAGAAAATACTCTAGAAAATATGTGGTTTGCACCTCTCCAACTCACTGGCCTTTAGATTATTGTTGTGCTTGAAGTCAAGAAGACTCTGGGAGTCAGATTTCTCCATTTCAAAGGCTTAAAGGCTAGGAGATGGAAGACTCCTAGGGCAGGAGAAGCTGTCCCCACCATCAGTGGCAGTCAAAGCCTGAACTCTGGGTTGGCATCAGTGCCTCCCATGCTACGCTGAGGAAGATGAATAGCAGCTCTGTGGAGCCAGTTAAGAATTGCCTGAAGGCTTCTGTTTCCTTTAAAATAAAAACTCCTGTGATTTCTGACTCAGCAAACCATAAACCTGAATAGTGCCATAAAGAAGTCTTTCAGTCTGATCCTTGTTCCAAGATGGGATCCATTTCTGCAAGCATCCTGTCTGACAGATGTCTGTAAAACACTCCTTGTCTTAAAAGGTTCTCACTGGAGATTCTGCAGCCTCTGCAGGACACTTGTTCCAGTTCTTTGTTAATGTTGCTATTTAAAAAACAGGAAGAAAAAATCCAAATGTATTTCTTCATTATTTCTTGATATAATTGCTCTTCATTGATATATCCATTCATGAGTTCGAACGGTTTGTTTCTTGTCTGTCCTTAAGTTTTCTCTTAGGCTTAGTTCAAGCTTGCCTCATAGTCATGTTTTTCTGACTACTGACTCTATTTTAAACCATCTCCAAGTCCTGCTTGGTTGTTGTTGGCTTATCAGCACTGATTAAAGGATTGCTGCACTGTCTGCTTTCCTCAGATGTTTGCCTCTTTACCATCTCTGTGCTCAGTGCTGCTGCTGTTGTGCTCCAACTCTCAGTGATAGGTTTGACTTAGCAGAATTTTAACGAGTAAAGTATTCAGAAATAAATACAAATACCACTGGTGATTGAATATTTGTGATTGCTAGAAAGAAACTTGTCCCTCAGCACCTTTACATTACCTGATCAGGCGATGCTCTAACTTTTAACAAGAAGGAAATGCTTGAGGGTGTTTCCCCAAGGAGATGATTGATTTCCTTCTTTATATTCAGGTTAAAGAACTGAACCATTATT
Organism: Acanthisitta chloris; assembly: GCF_000695815.1. Classification (NCBI taxonomy): domain Eukaryota; kingdom Metazoa; phylum Chordata; class Aves; order Passeriformes; family Acanthisittidae; genus Acanthisitta; species Acanthisitta chloris. The sequence goes on along the minus strand of NW_008672140.1, from coordinate 29,900 downwards.
TGGAAGCTGAGAAGTCCTGTAGGACAGACCTGGAGATGTATGTGGCTGTTCTCAACACACAGAAGTCAGTCCTGCAAGAAGATGCAGAGAAGTTACGGAAAGAACTGCATGAAGGTACCTACAGAAAAATAGTCCTTTGACTCTTTTTCACTAAGGATGCAAAACCCAAAATAGCTGTTAATTCTTTTCTCGTTTCTTATTTGAATTGGATTTAAAGAAACAGTACTTTTCAATGTGAAAGGCCTTGAAATGTTTGCAGAAGAGTTAAATATGGAGTTCTCTTCTGACAGAGAAAAGCAACAGCCATTCCTTCAAGAATGCTGTTGAATTTCTGCTGAGTTCTTAAAGTGTTGCAAGGTTCATTCTCACTAAAGTGATTTTATTGGTGTCTCTTACCTGTGTACAATTATAAGGATTATTTCCATAATGTTTTGGTCTGGCTCCCTGAGGTAGGTCAGTGCTGAATGTTGGTGCTGGAGTGGATGTGGAAGTGTGCATGGCAATGCAGTCCAGAATCACTGCAGAGGAATGCAGGCAAACTGGAACCTGCTGCTGAAATAAATATGGATGTAGAAGATAATCTTTTGAAACCAGCACTAAAAAATCAGCTGTTACAATTCCTGGATGAAGCTGAGGCTTTAGTCTTCTCATTGGGAAATCTTAACCTGTCAGTAATACATCTCTAATCACAAACCAAGTTTGGGAGTTAAGAACATGTTTTGTTTCTCTGTAAATAGTTGTTGAGCAAGGCCTGACTGTCCTGATTAGAACAAAAATGTCTTTTATTCATGAAAACGCTTCTCTTTGGAAAAGCTGTTGAAACAGTTCTGGTTCAGAAGACTCTCTCTCCTTTTGCAGTCTGCCATCTCCTAGAGCAGGAGAGACAGCAGCACAACCAGCTCAAACACACGTGGCAAAAAGCCAATGACCAGTTCCTAGAGTCTCAGAGGCTGCTGATGAGGGACATGCAGCGCATGGAGATCGTCCTGACCTCGGAGCAGCTCCGACAGGTGGAAGAACTGAAAAAAAAGGATCAGGTTACTTGCTGCTTTCCTCTTTTCTTTGCCTTTTTTGTAGTACTGTAGGTTTAATGTGGTGTAACAGGTATGGAAATCACATGTTGGAGACAAGTGTGATACCTAAAAAAAATGAGAGTTGACAGTTCTGATGGAAATTTTGCCTTGAATGGCAGCTCAGAGCTGTGACAAACTCCCTTTTCGGGCCAATATTTTGATACTAATGGATACAGTAATTTAAAAGTGATGTTGCCAATATTGTTACATGAAAAGATGATAATATCCAGAAGTTAGTCTTGGAGAAAGAAACAGTCATCTGTGAGGCAAAACGTGGGTTAAGGATGTCAGGAGAGCAAGTTGCTCTAGGGGAAAAGATTTGAAGATAAATTGAAAGAGGAGAAATTTAGGTTAGATAACTGGAAGCAGCTTTCTCTGTGAGGGTGGTGAGACACTGGCACAGGTTGCCCAGGGAGGCTGTGGCTGCCCCAGCCCTGGCAGTGTTCAAAGCCAGGTTGGCTAAAGCCTGGAGCAACCTGCTCTGGTGGGAGGTGTCCCTGCCCAGGGCAGGGGTTGGGGCTGGATGATCTCTAAGCTCCATTCCAACCCCTTAGCATACTATGATACCATGGAAGAAGTTATTTTTCAATACAGTATGTAGCTTAGGCATAAATTAAGAGCTTCATTTTAAATGAGGCTGAGCAAGTGGTTGTGTATGTGCTTTGTGACTTAGTGATGTCTTTCTTGTGATTCTTTTTCCTTGTATTCCGTCGTTTAGAGTGGTCAAAGCACTTCTTGTTTTCACACTGTGTTTTTATGTTCATGCTGGTATAATGGCTCTAAGTGGGGCCTTTAAGGATGCAAATATGTTCCCAGGTTCTATGCAGCAGTCAGTGTACCAGCTGGTTTTTGTCACTTACTTGGTAATCCCTATAATGGGAATTTTGATCTAAGTAATGTGCTCTTTGACTAGAATAATTCTAGAACAGGAATTGGCCACTAAACTAGGAAAGTAAGTTCTCACCTGAACCTCTTCAGGTGCCTTATGAAATGAATACTAGATTTTTAAATGAATAGTATTTATGTATTTCTGGGCTCCTCAGTTTGGGAGGGACTGAGGTGCTGGAGCGGGTTCAGAGAAGAGCAGCGAGGCTGGTGAAGGGACTGGAGCACAAGTGCCATGAGGAGAGGCTGAGGGAGCTGGGGGTGTTCAGCCTGGAGAAGAGGAGGCTCAGGGGAGACCTTAGCACCCTCTGCAACTCCCTGACAGGAGGTTGGAGTCAGGTGGGGGTTCTCTTCTCCCAGGCAACCAGCAGCAGGACAAGAGGGCACAGACTCAAGCTCTGCCAGGGGAGGTTTAGGTTGGATATCAGGAAGAGATTTTTTACAGAGAGAGTGCTCAGGCATTGGAATGTGCTGCCCAGGGAGGTGGTGGATTCACCATCCCTGGAGGTTTTCAAGCTGAGACTGGATGTGGCACTTAGTGCCATGGTAGGGTTGGACTGGATGATCTTGGAGATCATTTCCAACTCAATTGATTCTATGATTCTTTGATTCTATGTGATAAACACTGGGTTTTAACCAAAATAATCTTTTCCAGTGTCTTACCTGTAGCTTAGTTTATCATGAAAGCTCATGTCCTTACTACTATGGCAAAACTGAATTCCCTTTTATATGTATTTTCTGATTTCTAGGAAGAAGATGATCAGCAAAGGCTTAGCAAGAGAAAGGAGGAGAAGCAAAAAGATTCAGATGATGAAACAAAAGCTTCATGTTCTCTGGCCCCTGAGGAAACCCTTACCCAGCTCTCTAATGAAGAGGTAAAACAGTTGGATCTTTCACTTGCACTTGGGCATTCCTCAGGGTGTTAATTGCAAATACAAATGCAGAGTTAGTGCCCTTTATTCTCTGCAGCTTGTAATTCTTATTAAGCAATAAAAAAAAAAGTCCTTGGAGTTGCAGTTGAATATATAGATTCTAATAAAGGTTGGAAGACAATAGTGCACAGTCCTGAGAGGTGCTGTTAAAAATGGTAATTTACATTTTGCATTCTGGATGTTAACTCTGTTAGATTCTCTTGGGATTTATAACCACATTCTAACACACCTAGATGTTCAGAATTAAGCCAATTACATCTGAACATGCAGCAAGTGCATTGTAGCTGCTTTGCTAACCTACTTGTTGAGTTCTGTGCTTATCATTTCACAGCTTCCATTTTGGGTTTGTGACTCAAAATAAGGAAAAATTAATAAAAAGCCCACAAGTTTTTGTGCTGTAGAAACTTAATGAAGCTTCAAGAGACCTGAGGATTTGCAGTGAGGCAGTATTTTGGTTTATTTATCCTTTTTGAAGGCAAAAAGGTATATGCTTCTAGAGTCTGCCCTTTACTCCTATCAGGGATTTATAACAGTTCAGAATGGAGAAAGATGTTCAGAATCACAGCACCTAAATGTAGCTGAGGTTTAGTTCTACCCTTTATCCCACAGTAAGGACACAACTGTCTGTTTCAAGTGCTGTGTGTAAACTAACCCTCCTGTGTCCAGGTATGCAAGTGAGACATATTGGTGATGAACAAAAATTTGCTCTTCTCATGGTTCCTTTAATCTCAGTTCCTTGGATATTCTTTAGTCCCTTAATGACAGCATTGATTTAATCCTAGGAATTGTACATAATGGCAATTTTTACATGTTGAGAAAGGGCTTAGTTTCCAAAGTGTTTTGGTTTTGTGTATGTATTTGGGTTTGTTGTTATTTATCACCATTCATAGTGTTCTAGGTGTTGTAATAAGTCATATTATTGATCATGTCTTACAACTTGGCATAATTTGACTTCTGAGCTCTTCTCTGAGCAGTTTGCAGTAGAGACAGATGATTTGTTCATCATTGTTTGGCTATCACCAAAGAGCTGCTGTCTGAAGATGCAGTTTGTATGTCTGTAATCTCTTTGACATTTTTATTATGAAATTGAGCTCATATATATATACCTGCAAATATAAATATTATGCTTAAAAATGCTTAAACCAAGACATTTACAGCAGTCATAAACCAGTAGTACATAACATATAGGTATAAACACCTATAGGAGCTGCCAGCAGCCTGCTAGTCTCTACTGCAGCTATTGCAGAAAGGATCATTTTCCTCCAGAGGCTGATTTTCAGTGTTGTTTCTTGGTGTCTAGTGGCAAAGCAGAAGCACATAATATATTGGAAGGTATTTTGAAAGCAGTCATATGCTTTTTAAATAAAGCATTGCTGCTCTTTTCAGTGCTGAAAAAAAATAAAAATAGATCAAGAGAGACTTAATATGCCTCATACACGTCACAGGACTGTTGGTGTGGCTTTTGGTGTTGGCATTCCCCAGGATATCTCTCTGTTTAAACCCAACCTTTTTCCTTTTATTTTATGTACAAATAATCTTGTAAAGAAAATATTTCTGTCTTACGATACTTTGTCAGATGCTCAAAGCAAAAGAAAGAAATAGGTGAACGTTGTCAGTGTAGAGTAGATTTGAAGTATATCATTCTTCATTTATTTTGATGTTGATGCAAAGTCTTTTTTGTTTTACAAAAGCCTTCTGAGTTTACTTATGGAAGTGGAATATTTTCCTTGTGTAGATTACAGTTGTAGAAGGGATATTGCAAGTGTATCTCTTTTAGAGGAAGAAGCATCTTGCTTAAGTGTTGGGAGATGGAAGGTGACTGTGTCCTTGCTTGGCTGGCAGGAAGACAGAGCCTTACAAAAGCACTCTGTTAACTCAAGACTCCTTTTCACTTGTTTTATTTTGTTTTTAATTCTAGCTGGCACATTTCTGTCCTCTGTCCTTTCCTCTGCCATCTTAAGCTTAGTTCTTGCCAAAGCAAATTTCAGTTTGCCTTTACCATGTCTGATAAGTAGTCTCCAACATTTTTCTTGTACCAGGCTTCTAAAATGGAGCATTTAATCTTTTCATTCCTTGTTTTTCAACTCCAGGTGCATGTGAACAGCACCCATGGCTCAGTTCATTCCCTGGATGCAGACCTGCTGCTTTCTTCTGGTGAATCTTTCAATAAATCAGATACTGATATGTTTAAAGATGGACTACGGAGAGCACAGTCAACAGACAGTCTGGGCACATCTGGATCCTTACAGTCCAAAGCTTTAGGATACAACAACAAAGCAAAATCTGCAGGGAACCTGGACGAGTCGGATTTTGGACCACTCGTTGGAGCGGATTCAGTGTCCGAGAACTTTGATACAGCTTCCCTTGGATCTCTGCAAATGCCAAGTGGGTTCATGTTAACCAAAGATCAGGAAAAAGCAATCAAAGCAATGACACCAGAGCAGGAGGAGACAGCCTCGCTGCTTTCCAGCGTGACCCAGGGCGTGGAAAGCGCCTACGTGTCCCCCAGCGGCTACCGCCTGGTCAGCGAGACCGAGTGGAACCTGCTGCAGAAGGAGGTGAGTCCCTCTGCACCCAACTGCTGTGCCCACTGCTCTGTGGGCTGTCTCCCAGGCAAAGCTCTGCCTCCTCTGCTTTCCAGGTGAGAAAGCAAAGAGGTCACATCACAGGCAGCTGTTTGTTTTCCCTCTTGGAATGCTTCTGTAGGTAAAGCACGTTGGATGTAAACTGTATTGCTGGCTCTGCCTGTGGGACAAGTCAGCTTTACCAAACACAGGGTGGTTTTGGCTTTGGGAGGGTGGCAGAGGTGGTGTTTGAGCTCAAAATCATGTGAGAGAGGGAAAAAAAGATGGGAGAACTCAAAATGAGAAAATAGGAAGCTAAGGAAAGGGATTTACAGTGGAACTGGAGATGACTAGCAAAGTGTAGAGATTCCCAGAAGGAACAGAGCTGACAGTGCTGCTGTGTGTGCCAAGGGCTTTACTGAGAGTTGTGCACAGGGTGCAGTTTGGAAATGAGCAGCCAAGATGTGCCTAACACACAAAGCTACCACAGAGGAAGCTCCAGAGAATGGTTGGGGACTTGGATCATCACAAACTGATTTGTGAGAATGATGTGCATCAGATGAGGCTGAACACTGCCAGTTTCAGTGTGGGTGACCAGGGAGTTGTTGCTTCTGGGTGTTCTGCCTATCAGTTTTTCAGCAGCTTTATGTGATGGCAGCTCAAGGCTTGCATTTGGTTTCTTGCTGAAAATAAGAGTATTTTGGGGTTCCTGTGGTTATCCTTTCAGAGGAAGAGAGGCCAAGGAGCAACACTTGAAGGGGAAGAAAAGGCAGGGGGAGATAAAAATCCATAATGAATGGAAAGGAAGACAGGATGGACATAAAAAAAAGGCATGTGACAATGCAGTGAAGGAGAACAGATCAGGCAAAGGAGAGAAAAAATGAAGAACTAGTGATATTTTTATTTCCTCAGTATGTTGAAATTCAGCATATGTGCAAATCATTACTTAGGTCTATCCTAACATATTGTAAAGCTGCTTTTTTTTTTCATTCCTACTGATTCTTATATCTGGAAAAATTACATTGTCCTCATCTCAGAGCTGAGTTAAATCTTCTACTCTGGAGTGTTTCTTTGCCCTGTTGGCATTTCAGTGATGCTTTACTCCAACCCTTTTTTAAGATTCAGAAGAGAAATGCACTGCTTCCCACATGTTTCTGGAGGCAGGAGCACACACTGGATCTGTGAATGCCTCTCAGTGTGGGTGGGACATGGAGCAGCAAATACAAATACAGTTCCAGCTCAAACTTGACTTGCAGCTGGAGCTTTGATAAAACTTCCACTTGTCCCCTTGGCCCAAACCATTGCAATTCCAAAATGGCAGTTGGATTACTCCTTGTTTCCCTGGAAAAACCTAGTTTTTCCTGTCTCCAGTTTGGTTTCTATATGGCAAAAGGACACACTGAATGACTTGATGAACTTTTCCACGTCACAGCTTATTGCTTGTATGCTAGTGGGAATGTTGCCAGGAACAGCTGATATCCTGCAGCTGATTGACATGATCCTTCACTTTCAGAGCAACTCAGTCTTGCCATTACATGACTCTGCCACTGTTACCTGTAATATTTTGTCATCACATTTTTTTTTCATTCCTGCATTCCTTGAAGACTTTGGTGGCCTTTGTGGCAGTGATGACTCTGTGTTCTCCAGGTGCAGAATGCAGGGAACAAGCTGGGTAGGCGCTGTGATATGTGCTCCAATTATGAGAAGCAGTTGCAAGGCATCCAGATCCAGGAGGCTGAGACAAGAGACCAGGTGGGATTTCTCTTTTAACTTCAGCAAGATTTTGCAGCTATTTGAACGACTAAGGATGCAGCAGTGAACCATCTGCTGTTTTATTCATTGGTTTTAATTGAGCAATGTCAACATACTTAAAATCTGGATCACTTCTGACATTTTATTGACATCACCTGATTTATTATTCATGTGTGGTCATAAGCCCCAATGTGTATGTATTTCTTAGGGATTCACCTTGAAGGACTGTGCTGTAAGACTATGCTGTAAGGGCACTGTTCTATAAAAAGTGTTATGCTGAAGTCAGTATCTTTCATAATTTATATTTGAGAATGCTTGTCATGCATTAAATTCTATTATCTTTGCTACTCTAAGAACTGGTAACAGAAAAGGATCTCATCCTAGCAGCATAAAATGACTGTAGAGTCTTGGAGGATATTTGTTTCCTGCCATATACTGAAGAACAATTTTCAGATGGGTGTGGAAGGCATGAGTCACATTCTGCTTTGAAATAAGTGATTGAAGTCATTGCATGGCGATGGTCCAGTGCAGTGTGATGTCCCATGTTTCCTTAGAGGGATAATCTCTGCTGCAGGGTGTTTCAGAACAAAAAGAACTTCTGGGTTGGATAGGATTTTTGAGGGACTTTGTTTTATGGTTTGGGGTGTGATGGGTTCAGGAAAGAAATGTTCCCCAAGAGAGTAGAAAATGAAATTGCTTTGTTCTGACAACCCAGGTGAAAAAGCTGCAGGTGATGCTGAGACAGGCTAATGACCAGCTGGAAAAGACAATGAAAGATAAACAGGAATTGGAGGATTACATGAAACAAAGTGCTGAAGACTCCTCTAATCAGGTACAAGCTCAAGTAATTGAGATGGAGTGTTCTTCAAAAATTGTGTGACAAGAACTCATCTTCTGTAGATACTTAGAAAGCAAAGAACACATGAGGAGCCACCAGGGAAAAACTGATGCTTTAAAGCTCATCAAAGCAGCTGCAAAAGCCTCATGGATTTTGCTCAGCAGAGGGTGAACACATTGCCCAGGGAGGCTGTGGCTGCCCCAGCCCTGGCAGTGTTCAAGGCCAGGCTGGATGAGCCTTGAGCAACCTGATCTAGAGGAGGTATCTCTGCCCAGGGCAGGGGGTTGGGACTAGATGATCTGTAAGGTCCATTCCAACCCCTAAATTCTAGGATTCTATGATATAGAGGGACTGCTGACTGTGGAGGCAGCACAAATGAGAACTTCTAGGGTTAGTTATGCTCCACCTGAGTCTGCCTCAGCTTACAGATAAATCTAACATGCCTCTAATAACATAGTTATGCTCCACCTGAGTCTGCCTCAACTTATAGATAAATCTAACATGCCTCTAATAACGTCTTATCCAACTTGGGCACTAAAATTTTGTGTCTAATCTTGAAATCTGTTACATTATCCAACTTGGGCACTAAAATTTTGTCTCTAATCTTGAAATCCGCTACGGAGTGATAATTGGAATTTGAGTAGTGTTTGAGTTTTGAAGATGGCCCAAACATGCAGAAGGAGCTCTGTGTTCTTGGGCATGGCCTGGCCAGTGGAAGAGTGGTACTGTTCCACCACTTGCTGTCACCAATCCTTGACACCCAGTTAATGGACTTGTGGTGAAGACATGCAGTTAATGAATCACTGAGTACTGATAGTTGGTCCAAAATTGTAGAATAACTTAATTGTAAAGTATTTGGAGATTTGTAGAGACATGTACAAAAAGTTACTTAAAAAAGCTTAGGTAGAACTTCTGCCTTTTCCCTGCAGTGTCTCTGAACTGGCTTACATTTAAATGTGATTAGAATTAACTGGTGATTTGTTGTTTAGAGTTTGGCAAACAGAGTATAAATACACTGTTGGTACAGAAGCAAAGCATCTCCTTGCTGCCTTGAGCTGCCTTCCTGCTTTGCTGAGTGAGGAGTCAACAACATAAGCTTCAGTGGATTAGTTGGAAATTGTGAAGTATTTAGTAGTAATGGTAACAGGCAAGAGAACTTTGGTGGTTAGTCCCTCCCAAAATCTGTTTCGTGCTTTATCTCTTACATGTCTTTGTGGGTTTTCTCTTTTTAAGATCTCTTTGCTTATGGCTAAGTGTCAGAAGTCAGAGAACTTCCTCAATGAGCTGCAGCAGGCATTTTTGCAAGCAAAGAGGAGTGTCCAGGAGCAAATGGTAAGACAAGTTAAACCCAGAGATCCCTTGACCAACCCTCTTTGTGTGACCTTTGGAGCTCAGTGTTTGTAAAAGACTTGGTCTTGCTGGTTGGCTGGAGAGAGCTGTGCATCTTAACATGTGAAGGTGCTGCTCCAGTGAGCTCTGATGGCAAGTACTGGACTGGAAGAGTTTGTGTCAGTGTGTGATGCTGTCTGTGTGCATGCTGATGAATATGGAGATCACTGGCCAATTTCCCCTCATTCGTTACAGACATTTCATACCCATTTAGTAGCTTAATTTTACCTCAAAGCTGAAGGCAGTGGATTTTCTCAAGATGATTTTTAAGGATTCACCACAAGTTCCATCACTAGTGAATCCTCTCTTGAGTTTGAGTTTCACAGGTCAGTGTTTCACAGGTCAGACTTGAAATATCAGCCTTAACACCCAGGAAGAGATATGTGTGGCAACTTCACTTTTTAAAACTATTTTGAGCATCTTGTTGGAATTAAGCCAGAGAATAGGAGTAGGACCTTGTGTTCTAGGGCAGAACGAAGTCTGACTTCCTTAGAGCAATTCATTCCCTTCTGTGTTAGAATAAAATATCTTTTTTTTTTTTTTTTTTTTATTCCTCCCTGGCACAGCATTGCAGGGACTAAGAGAATCCATGAATCCCCATTTCTGGGCTCTGGGATTGTCTGTAGGACGTCAGAAAATGGCTTGCAGAGATGTTCTGGTGTTCTGCCTGAGAGGTGCAGGAGATTCAGAAAGTGTATTGATCTGAGTCTGCATCTCATGCTGCTCACCAGCACTGCCACAGCTTCTGTCAGAGCTCAAGCCCTTGATTCCCCATGCCAGAGCAATCATTCCCTTTGGGAAAGTTCACTGGAATTTTTTTTTGTCTTTTGTAATGCAAGCAAAGCAATGTCCTCTTAATCCTTTTTTCTTTACAAGGGATGAGCTGTTTGGATGTTTTCCTCAGAAGACAGTGGGAGACAGACACCTGCCATGGAAAGTTTCAGGATGAATGTTTCAAGCTTTTACAGCTGAGTGCTTAGGGGATTTTTAACCTCACTGCCAGTTCCTGGAACCACACAGGATTCCCCCACTCCCTGCCCTCCATGAGCACAGCTAGATAAATACAGAGGAGAAGTGGGAGACTGCACAATGCTGTTTTGATCATTTGCTTCCTCCTCTCTGCCTGTTAAAGCTGATCTTGCTTTTATTTCTGGTGCCTAGGCCAAGCAAGAGGGAACTGGTTGTGTTGATCCACACCATCATTTTGTTTCCCTTCCTTACAAAGATTATCACTTCACCAGACTTTGAAAAACAGGGATAGTAAATGGGGCACAAAGAGATCTGAGCGTGACCCTAAGTGAGAATTTATGCTTTTCTTTGCGTTTCAGGCTGTCCTGACCCAGTCAAGGGAACAGGTTTCAGAAGAGTTGGTGAGACTGCAAAAAGATAATGAAAGTCTTCAAGGAAAACACAGCTTGCACGTGTCCTTACAGCAAGCTGAAGAATTCATTCTACCAGAAGCAGCAGAGGTAAAGCACTTTGAAGTCATTAACACCAGTAATGCATACGACTAGATCTCCCTGGAATATTGCTCTTTATCAAAAAGCTGATTCAAACAGCACAATGAGCAGTAATTGGGATTTTAACCCTGGAAATCTGTGATGTACAAAGCCAACAGTGATCCCCTGTGCCATCAGCATGGATAGATAATAATAAATGAGCCAACTGTGGCCTGACAACTGCTCTGTTGTCAAGGGAGTGTGGGTTTAAGGTGTATAATAATAAATGAGCCAACTGTGGCCTGAGAACTGCTCTGTTGTCAGGGGAGTGTGGGTTTAAGGTGTACTTTACCACTGGGCACACAAGTGTTCAGTCATCAGGGCTCCAGTGTATTGATTCAAGTCAAGTGAAGTCAGTCCCTTCTGTGCAGATAAGACCAGTAATAATCCTGAGCCTTCAATAATGATAAGCCTTATCATTTCTTTCATGGCCATTCCCTTACACTCGAGTTTAAAGGACTGAGGAGGGTGAAGAGCTTCATAGGCCTGTGGGGACATGAATCCTCACATGAAGTCTCTGTGTCCTGTGGCCAGACAAACTCTGTGTGTTTTTCATACCTTGCTGGAGGCAGCAGGATGTGTTGTGGTGGGACAGACCCTGGAGCAGCAGAGTCTTTGGGTGATGTGCTGATAAATGCTGTGGCTGTTGGGGCTCACACATCCTCCTTTGCTCATCCCTGATCCAGGAGCTCCGGGAGCTGATTTTAAAGTACCGTGAAGATATCATCAGTGTGAGAACTGCAGCAGATCACCTCGAGGAGAAGCTCAAGGCAGAGATTTTATTCTTAAAAGAACAGATCCAAGCTGAACAATATTTGAAAGAAAATATAGAAGAAACTCTACAGCTGGAAATAGAGAATTGCAAAGAGGAAATAGGTGAGCGGGAGGGAAAGGGTCTCAAAATAGGAATATGGGAAATTAATAAGATGCACAAAGACTTGATATTGTGATATGTCAAGTCACCTGAACTCTGAATACTGTCCATTTTTAACAGCAGATAGCCCAGAGCTGTGCAGCTGAAAACAGAAATGCAATTGCTTGTTTGCTTTTGAGCTACCTTTGATTTAGTACAGCCTTAATTCTCCTTTAAATATTAAGGGAAGTAAACAGGGTATGAAAAATTTCCTGTGTTTCTTGCATTTAATCTTTAATATTCTTGGTTTTCAGCTTCCATTTCCAGTTTAAAAGCTGAACTGGAAAGAATAAAAGTGGAAAAGGAACAGGTAAGGAACCTTTTCACTGTGGGATTTTTGGGTTGTTTTGGGCTTTAACTAAGGATTCTATTTTTCTGTATTGATGTCAGTGTAGGAGTGGGACAGGTTCATATTTCTGTTCCTTAAAAGTTGTTTGTCTAGTTATTAATCTGTAGCCTAAATAATGGAGTTAACTAATTCCTAACTAATTTTAGGCTCCCCAATAATGACCTAAATGTCAGGTCTGGTTATGTTTCTCCAGCTCCAACAAGAAATAGAGAGAGAGATGTTATTCAGGTGGTTTTTTCTGTCCCTAGGAGAGGTTATTTAGAGAGGTATAATATATAATAATATTTAGAGAGGTGATTTAGGGGTTATTTAGGAGAGGTTATTCTGAGTCCCAGAAAGATGCTTAGGCTTTGCTTCCTTATGGAGAGACTGTGGGAGATGGAAATGAAATTGAAGTTTTCCTATTGAAATTGGGAGATTTAGTTAATACTTCATTTTCTTCTTATTATATAGTTGGAAAGTTCTTCACAGGAGAACCTGCAGCAGCTGGAGAGTCTGCAGGAAGCAAAGAACAGTCTAGAAGAACAGCTGAAGAAGGAGACTGCAGCAAAGGTAGCTATGATGTCTGGGAATGAAGTGTACCTGCATCTGTGATGCTGATCAGCTGTGCTCAGAGAATGTGTCACTAAGGGAAGCTTTGGAATGCTGGAGATGTGGGAAAGCTTTTAAATGTTTGGAGTGCTGACAGGGAAGTAGTGTCCACTGAATGCAGTTGAAATCATGCCAATCACTTGTTGCTTGGATTTGTCAAGTGGTGGGTCTGAATTGCTGCTAATCTCTCTTCTGGATTGACTTCCAAAGTTGGGCTACCATACCTGCCTTAGTGTCAATCTCAATCTTTCTGGTTTTGGGGTTGTTTTTTCCTTCCCCCAAATACTTTTCTGACCAGAACTCGAAACAACATGAGAGTTCCATTTTCAGCAGCAGGTTACTGCCCTTAGCTATGGTCATGTGTCATTAAAACTCAAACTCTGCTGTTTGAGGTCCTTGGTCACAGTGCTGTTAGGACATTGGGCTTTTTCATGCTTTGACCAGTCTCATGAGGGTGTTTGTCTGATGGGTGTTAGCCCCTGATTTTGCAGTTAGAAGAACTGAGGTGTAGAAAGATTGGTTTAATGTGTTGCCAGGACTCTGTGAGTAGCCATTGCTGCTTTGCTCTACTATCATGCTTTAATCAGTTTATACAAGCTCTTGGTTTTTAATTCAGTTTAAGCATGGCATAAAGAATCTTTTCGTCCTCAGGCCAACCTTGAGCAGTTGGTATTTGAAGAGAAGAATAAAGCTCAGCGGTTGCAGACTGAACTAGATGTCAGTGAGCAAGTGCAGAGAGATTTTGTAAAGCTTTCTCAGACGCTTCAGGTAAGGGAAGTGCAATCAGTGAGTCAAGTGCTACTTTGGTTTCATTATTTCACTCATTTTCGTTTCATTTCACTCATTTGTGTTTCAGCATTTCAATTCTCTCCAGAGCTGTGTGAAATAAGAAGTAGCAGTTGTAAATTTTCTTGTGTTGGTATTTATGAACTATTTGAAAGGTCATTAGTATAATAAACTGATCAGCTATTCCCAGAATGATATTGCTATTAAAGCCTGTTGGGATTTTATTTCTGATGACTTGATTCAACCAATTGTCAGCAGCAAAGACAGTTATTGTACTAAAAGAAACTGCAGAGAGCCAGAAATGATTGCACCTTTAGTTCCCTGTTTTTCACTGTCCCTCTCCTGGTGTTTCCAGTGTGTTATTTTTCATAGCAAATCATCAGGATGCAAATATTTGAGAACAAAGTATGGAATTTGTACTGTTGGATATGAATATATGAAGTGGTTCTTTGTGCTATGGTTGCTGATTTCTGTTTATACTATCCCAAAGTCTTAATCTTGCTGTTGCCACTTTGCTGTCCTTGTGTTTCCTCCAGTAAGTGGAACCTGTGGTTGGCAATGAGGTGCCAAGAGGTGGCTGAAGGAAGGAGTTTTGGCAGAGGCTGATTCCAGTTTGCCAGGCTGTTCTCTCTTGCTGCTAAGTGTAGAGAGCATGAAGGGACCTGCAGTGTGTGTTTGCAGAGGGACTGACTGTGTCCTGGAGAAGCCAGACCAGGCTGGTCCTGCCTTCAGGGTCTGTGGTTTCAGTATTTGCACCCCCTTATGTTCCACTGCCTAGAAATGTTGCTCACAGAGGAGGTGCTGAATTTCAGCCCCATCTCCTCTGAGTCCTTGGCCAGATTCTGTGACATTCAGCAGAATGAGAAACACAAATCTTACTCAGGTTTATTTGGAAAACTAAAACCAAAGTATGGGACATTGTTTACTAGACAGAGTTTAGCTGGATGGACAATAGAGATCTGTCTTTTTTGTTCTGGCTGTGTCTGGAGGAGGAGTAGGTAGGACAAAGGAGACCATTGAATTGTCCTGGCTAGGGAAGTTGCTTCTTGTTTGTCATCAGCTTTTCTTATCTTTTTTTTTTTTTTTTCCCAAGTCCTGCATGCACTGGGTTACTCAGTTCTTGGAGCAAACATATCCTTCACTTTGAGGGTGTGTGCTGAACTCCTCCAAAACTTGCAGCTGGTTTAGTAGAACTTCAGCAATGAGCTCAGCAAGAGTCATAGCTCTGCATTTGGTGTTTTCTTTCTGCCCTAAGCAGTTATTGCACATCAGTTGCTCAGCAGTTAGTGCTTGCAGTGTAAACAGTGGCTTGTGCCATCTCCACTGTACATAGTACAGGTGTGTGTGTAAAAGAGATCACCATCCATGAGGATTGTGGTTTTGTTGTGACAGGCAGACTGGGATATTCCCTTCCCTGGCTTTGCCAGCAGAGAGCCTGGTGAGTACCTCTTGTGTGAGTGTCCACTGGCCAAATAGGGCATCAGCAGTGGAGAGGGAGGGCTAAAAATCAATTAACCACTCATGGGAATTGATGACTGAAAGCCCAGACCCTGATACAAAGAACATGAAGGTTTGACTGTGATAAGCAAATAAATTGTGCTTTCTTTGCATTCATTTCACCACAGTTCTGCTGGGCACTTTTTCAGTGTGTAAGAAATAGCCTAAACTAGATTGTCAGCAGAGCAAGGAACAGGAGTGAGCTTGGAAATGGGATGTTTCCTCCAAGAGCATTTTAGCTGTGATCTTGAGAGGCACATTGGGCTGCTCTGTACTTCCTTTAGAGGTTCTTTCTGTCCAAGCTTACTTTGCACATCTCCAGTTTGCCTGGCCAGCTTGGGGTCAGGGACTGGATATTAGGCAAAACACAGTGATGATGACTTGCTTGAGCCTCCCAGAAAGTGTTGGGTTTTTTTTTTTTGTAAAGTCACAACAGCATTATGTCTTCCTTCCTCCCATTCCCAGGCCTGAATTAAGTTGTGCTGCATCACAGCTTGTGTTTGTCAGCCAGAGATGCTGTGTTCTCTTTCCTGCTCACACAGGTCCTTGGGCTGCTGGTTGCTCTGCTCTGGCTCTGTGCTCTTGCCTTGGTTTTACTCAGTTGCCTCTGTTGGTTCCCTGTAGGTGCAGCTGGAGCGGATCCGGCAGGCAGATTCCCTGGAGAGAATCCGTGCAATCCTGAACGACACAAAACTGACGGACATTAATCAGCTCCCTGAGACATGACACCCTGATGAGCAGGCTCCAAGGCTGCCTTTGGGGTTTTTAACTCATCTTTATAGCGACATTAATTATTATTTAACTCTAACCGAAAGAGCAGAAGACACCAGAGGGGAGCAATGACTTAAGTTTTGTTTCTAGAGGGGAAAAAGGTTTCGTACTGGGCAGGAAGAGAGCACGAGGGTGACTTGCAGTGTAGGAAGGAGAACTTTCTAATGGAAACACTAATGAGTGCAGTGTTTCGTGTTCCACTGAGTGGGATCAGTCCTTACATTCTGAAAAACTTCCCTCTTTCAGCCGACTCCGTAACCTAATAGAGTTTTGGAACATTTACCCCTGTCTTTCCCTCTGTCCTTTCCCCCACTACTGTGATCAAAGTAGCTGCTGGAAAACCATATTGTCCCTCCAAAACGTTGAAGAGCAAAGTGGTTGAAGTTTTTCTGTTTGACTAGTCAGTAACAGTATTCAGCTAGCAGAGAGAATGAGGTGTAGAGTATGCTGTATGAATATTTTATATTAAAATATGACTTTATTAGCAGGACACTGGATATTGATCTTATTTCATAACTCAGTACTTTTTGTTTTTAAAACCATTGGCTCTGTGTTGAAGAATCTGAATGCTGCTGAAAGGTGGATATGAGTGAGCTGTGTCTCTCCTGGACAAAGAAATGCTAATCAAAAAAAAAGAAATGTGTACTGAGAATTTAGCTTCTTTGCCATTTGTTCTGTTGAATTCAGATACTGAAAGAAAAGCACAAGAACTGCACTGTTTTGTAACCTCTTTTCACAAATGTCATTTAGAATGTGGAACTATAACCAGTTGTTTCTCATCTCTACAGCTGAGAATCCCCTTTTCTGTGGAGAAAAAAACTAACCAAAACCAACCAACCCAAACAAATCCCAAACAAAAACCAGCAGGTGGAAGTCCTGTGCCCTGGGTGAGCGTTGGCACGAGGTGATGCAGGTCTGCTCTGCTCTGGTGGGTGATGAGGTGTCACAGAGGTGCTGAGCAAAGCCTGACCCTCCTCACTGGGTCTGATGTGGCACCAAGCAGGGCCTGAGTGCCAGTCAGCACAGCTGGGCAGGAGCTGCAGGCTCTGCAGGCTGGAAGGTACAGTGCCCCCCTCACTGCAGGTCTGGTGTCATGGCACTGCTCAGAGCTGTCCCCTGTTCCCATGCCCAGACATGGAAATTGCACTGTGGAATGTGGCAGCAGAGGCAGGAAATTCTTGTGATCAGTCAGTTGCCAGGTTTGGGTTTCTTGTTCTATAAATGTACAGTGGTAACATGAGTGTTCCTCCTCCTCTGGCTCCCTTGGCTGCAGTTCTGTGCTCACAGCTGGGTGGGTTCCTGTGTGGCTGCAGGTGTTGAGGTGGTGCAAACCCAATTCTTGAACTGGTCCCTACTTACAGCTCAGTTAGGAGGAGGAGGCTGAAGGAGCAGATCACACTGTCCAAAGCTTCTAACTTACACTTTCTTCCATTCCTTACTGTGTTTTTCTTTACATACTTGGCCAGAGATCTGCTTTTCTTCATCACCTTCAGCAGTGACAGAACATGCTCCAAACTGTCATGCACATGACTATATTTTAAGTGCTTAGATCCTGTTTTAGCAGTGTATATCCTGCTACTAACAAAAAGTCAGAACCAGTGGTTTTGAAGAGGAATGCCTTAAAAGCAGCCAAAAAGCAGCATACAAGCTCAATTCTTTGTCACTCATTGAAAGAAACAAAGCATTATTCACCCTAGCAATTAATTCCCTTTGTAATCCTGACACTCAAAAGTCATTTTTCCCACTTTAGTAATAACTAGACTAACAGATGGCAGAGCTGTCATCATCTTCAGATGACAGTTTCACATAAAGGTGAAATTGAAGTGTGGCTTGGGTCTTTAGGATTTGGCTATTACCAGATCTGGAGGGTTTTTAACCTTTCTCACTATGTGCTGAACTGTGGCTGACAGCAGCTGGGTCCTGATCCATAAATCCAGGTGTTTGGCATTCAGTTTTCCAATTGTTGGGGTCCTGTTCTGTTGGGTAAACTTTGGAGACAGAAGTACAGGTCTTTAGTAGGAGCTGCAGAACGAAAAGCTTTTTCCTCTGTTCCTTCCCAAAAACTAATGTGTAACTGGTTACTGAGTTAGTTACCATAACTGGTGACAACCTCAGCTGTGCAGCAGCTGTAAGGGAACTGCTTGTTACATGACAAAACTACACATCTGAATGCTTGAGGAGCTGCACCTGAAGACTTACACAGAAAAAGGAGGTTTGGTTGTGTTTCTGGACCGTCCCAGTGTGAGAAGCAAGGGCAGGGCCTGGTACCTCCTTCCAGCATCCCTCACTGGTCCCTGTGTCCAGCCTGTTCCCAGCAGCCCAGTCTGCTCTCAACAGCTGTGGCTGTAACTGACTGGTTCAGGTGGTTTCAGATAGTCCAGGGCTGGGGTGACTTTTCCTTGGTGGTTTGTTTTTTTAAATATTGACACAGCTTTCTCCAGGTGTGGTGGTGTCAGGGTGAGCAGGTGGCTGCAGCCCCTAGGGGAAGGAGGGGAGTGGGCAATCGGTTTGGGCTCCCTTGTAGCCACAGTACCAGTGAACCAGTGGCCAAATGCAGCTCTGCAGGCCCTGGGGGTGTGTTTGCATGTGTGTGCATTTCCCTGAGGCTGTGCTGCTCCAGAGGAGGCTGAGGCACAGTGGTAGGGCATGGAGGGGCCTGAGAATAGAACTCACCTGAAAGGTGGGAGAGGTGATCCCAGTTCCCTTGTGAACTGGGAGGCACTGGGTGAGCCCACAGAGGAACTTCCTTTCAGTTTGGAGAGGATGGGCAGGGAACTATTGCACGGTTTTCCTTCTCACCACCTTATTCCATCATGAACCTGCACACTTGTCCTCCTGTTTCAGTACTAGCTGTGACCATTGTAGCATTGGAACACGAGTCACCTTTTCACCAACTGGTGAAACTTCAGGTCAGACCTTTGAAACAATTTGTTTTGAGATTGGAGCCCTGGCTGCTCACAGAAGTGGTGGGAGATGTGCTCCCTCCAGCCAGATGTCCCTCCTGGGAAGGACAGCACAGCTTCAGCAGCAGTTCAAGCTTCTGCTGAACTCAGACTTAAACTTAAAGGGGCCTTTAAAACCAAACCAAGACAGTGTGTGCCAAATTTGCAGAGCAAATTGAAGACTGTAAATGAAGTGTAGTAAAAACTCTTGGTGTAGATACTCACTGGATGGTGGATTAGGGTGTTACTGCTCATAAACACGAGAACACAGATGCTCTTCCTTCCAGTTCTGGGTGTCCTGGAGAGGGATGGGGCTGGGTGGGAGGTTCTCCTCGCTCAGGCAGTGCTTGTGACCTCCCAGGTCAGCTGGAACACAGGGGGAGAGCAGCTTAGCAGTGGAACTGTGGTGGTGTAGGCTGTACCAGGGACGAGCTCGAGTTCTGTCTGCATTCCTCTACCTGTATAGTCTTAATCTGTACAAAAAGTGTTCTTGCAGCATGTCAGTAGCCCCTGTTACTCCTGGCTGTCCCAGCCCTCCCTCCCGTGCAGCTTCTCCAGCAGCCTGTGCTGTGCCACGTTGTTAGCAGTGCAGTACAACTTCCCAAACCTGAGCTTGGCCACGGCGCCGTTCCTGAGGGACTGGGGGGGGGACAACGAGGATTTCTTGTCCACTAGAGTCTGTGTACAGCAGATACTCAATTGGCCTTTTCATGTCAAGAGGGACTCCAGAGCCATCTTTTGCTGAAGGCAAACAGTGTTTGGAAGTTAATACTGCATTCCAGTGAGCCAAGCCATTGGTGTCCTGTGCAATTGTGGGTGTAGAATTCTGCTGTCTCCAGGATTCCAGTGTAACCATTTGTTAACTGTATTGAAGGTGTGTCCTTTATGGAGAAAGTGTTCCAAATTAAAAAAAAAAAAAAGCTGCTGAAGTGTGTGTGTGTGTGTGCACTGCTCTGGTCTTTCTACTCCTCCCCCTGGGAACCCCTCATGGAGCAAGGGTGGGAGGCTCTCCCAGCATAACCCCTGAAGGCAGCAGCAATCCCCAACTCCTGAGGTAGCTCTAAGTATTGCACTGTGACATATTGAGTATCAAACACCTCCTCCACCATCCCAGGAGACAAGCAAAGAACACAGCATGTAAGGAGTCCTATCAAAAGTATTTTATTTCACAGTTCTTTAGAAAATAATAAGTCAAAGGTGTATTGTTCAACATACAAATGCTATATATACAAGGGGCAAGCCCAGGGACAGTCAGAGCTCCTCCAGCCCTTGGGTGCAGAGTCCTCACCGTTAGAAGTTCACGTGGTTCCTGATGTCATTGATTTGTTTCACCATCTCCCTTATGTGTTCTCCCCTGCAAGAAAACGACCCAAGTCAAAAAGCTGCAGGTCGTTTGCTCAAAGCTAAACAGTTCAGATGGTAGAAGGAGGGAATGGGAGCACTGCTGGATGCAGCCTGGCCCTGCATCCTGGGGCAAACAGCACTTGCACTACACCTGCTGACAGTGCTGCATGTCCTGTGCTGCAGCCCCTCTCCCCCTGCCCCAGCTGGGCACCAGCCCCTCCTGCAGCACAGCTCCAATGCCACCCTGGAACGGAGTGCCAGGCCTGGATGCTGCAGGAGGAGCCAGGCTTGAACTTACTCCTCCTTCAGGACAGTCTGGATGCACTTGGTCTGGTAGGCACTGAGGCTGATGCTTGGTGTTCGAGGGCTCCGACCCATCTCCATCTTTTTCTGCTGGTATTCCTTTTTCATCTTAACCTACAAGTCAGGTACAGAGAAGGCCCCAGTCAGTGTTGGTCCTGCCTGCCACAGTGACACCTTGTTAGTTACAGCCTGGAGTGCTGGACTGCAATGAATTGATCCTTTCTGGGTTAAAATCTGCCTGGTTTTGCACTCTTCCTCCTGCAAAGAGAAGGAATGTCCCTGCCAGGGCTGAGCCAGGTGTGTGGGTCCTCTGAGGGTTTATATTGGACCCACAGTCCCTTTAGTAGGTTGTTGCTAATTAACACAAATACAAATTGCTCCGTTGTCAGGACCCTGTTCTGTCAGCACTGAGTGAGAAGCTGTCAATAACACACCAGGCAGGCAATTCCTCCTCTCACCTGTCTGATAGCATTGCTCAGGTGCTGCAACTGATCATGTATTGTCTGCAGTTCCTTCTTCATATCTTTTTCAGTGTCTGATAGAACAGGAAGTTGAGAGTAGAAACTCCGAAGGACTTTCTTCATCCTTGAAGCACAAAGCAAGAAATGTTGCTGAATGAACTGTTAGCCCAGTTGTGCTCCAACCCCTGCAGCCTGGTGCTCTGGTCATGCTTCCCACAGTCATGATTTCACTCTCCCCTTTCAGCTGGTCTCGTGTGGCATTTGGCTCAGGCTCAACCTGCAGTGTCCAAATTTTACCACCAAGCTCCACACAGGGAATTGCAGAAGCCAGTGCAGCACCTTCTGCCCACTCTGCAAACCTCTGGGCAGCAGTGTGTGCTGAGCCAGAGCCTGCTGTGCTCACCTGTTCATGATGTCTTCTTGCTTCTCTTTGGCTTCTTCATACTTGTCAGCCAGGCGCTCAGCCATCTCCCGCAAGCTCTTCCTTCACGCAAGTGAGAAAGGTTTCCTTACTTTAGATTTACACACAAGTCTGTATGTGCAAACAGGACAAGGAACCCCAGAAAACAAGCTGGGACAGGGAGTGAACCTGCAGGCTTCAATCTGGGAATGCTTCACCTCTCAGCTGTGTCACACAGGGCCCTGTGTAACCACTCTGTGCATCACTCCTGGTGTTTGACTGGATAAAACAACAGGTAATACTCACCTTTCCTCTCGACAGTAATTCAAATCTTCCAGTTGTTTCTTTTTCTGTCCCCACAGCAGCTTCACTCTTGAAATAAACACATACAAAAAGTATCACACCACCTGCAACAGCAATCCCACTGAAAAAGGGGCAGAGGTGAGAACAAACCTTTCCCTTTTGCCCCAACTGATTAGAAGCAGCAGAGCCTCAATGCAATTTTCCTTTGTCAGGAGCAGTGCTGAGGGTCAGATTTCCTATCCCCCACAGGCCCAGACAACAGTGAGAGAGAAGTATTTCATGTGTGTGTGTGTTTACTGTCTTCCTCTCCCCTATGAGCCACTCCAGAGATCAGGAGTCACTCCCTCAGTTTTAGTGCTGGTATTCATTCTTAGCCTTGCATTTAGCACATTTCACTCACTCACAAGGATTAGCCCCAAAAGGAAGGTCAGTGCTTGGTACTCAGTGCTGCTGTGCCACAGAGTTATTATCCAGCACACACTTATGAGGGGTTTGCATTACCTTTGCTGAATTTCCTCTTTTGCCAGGTCCTGTTTCAGTATATATTCCTCTCTGAACACCTGGGTGGCTCTGCTGAGGAGCTGAAGGCATTCTTCAGGGGGAGGAGCAGCATCTTTATCCCCAGCCCTAAAGAATAAGAGAGAGGTTTTGGCAATGTTGCTCTGACACATTCCTCTGAAAGGCTAAATCACTCCCAGTGCTTATGCTAAGGGCTTGGGGAGGGCTTGTTATGGAAGTCATGGATTACAATTGAATCCCTTTGCTAGGAATCATTGTTCTCATACGAGGAAACCTCAAGGTGGATTAAGATACTCCAGACCCAGTGGACCAAGTGATGAACAACCTCCTTGGCTGAGGACACCCTGCTTTGGGCAGGGGCCTGGAGCAAGGTGTTCCCATCCCTGTATGGACAGTGAGCTGCAGGAGCTGTGCCATGCCCAAGCCAATGTCCAAAGAGCTGAGGAACACCCAATATTCCCTCTTCATGTGCCCCAGGAAAGCATCTTTGCTCACTTGAGGTGCAGGGGATTGGCAGCACTGCGCTGCAGGATGCTCTGGATGTGTTTCTCGAAGGAATGCTCCGACTCGGCCACGATGCGCAGAGGGGAGTCAGTCAGGTCTGTGTCCTCCCTGGTGCCCAGCAGGGGTGGGGATGCAGGGTGGACTTTGCTCCTGCCACAGAACAGCAAACGGGACGACACATTGAAACCAGCAAAACTTAAACTAGGTCAGAGTAGAACTGGTAGTGAGAGTGAGGAACTCAGCCCTGGTGGAATTGCTGTGTTATAGCAGTTAAGTCAGAAGATTCTAAGAGAAACTGTTTCAATTATGTGGTAAATCCATCCTTGGAGCTCACACCCCGCCTCTCTCTGGAATCAGGAGCAGGAATCATAAAAATCCTTTGACTTAAGGAAAAGAAATTTCCATAACAAGGCAAGTGCTGGCACAGCAGCACGACCTGCCTGACACAGCAGCCTGACAAGTCCCTGCCCACCTGTGTGGGAAGAGGTAAGTAAATAAAGGTCTGGAGGAGAACCTGACATTAATCCTAGCTCTGCTCTTGGTACCTGTCCTACATTCATCACTGTCCTGCAATAAATAACCTGAAAACAGCATCTTCCCCTCCAGGTGGTCATTCCACTGTGCAAATGCACATGTACCACACTACTCTGGATCTCTCCCAACACCTGCAAACAAAGTAACTGTGGAAGTTACTAAAATCCCATTTTTCCCCTTTCCATGCACACATACCCATGGTGCCCATTAAGGATCTCCACAGCACTGCCTGTAAAGGTTGTGATTTGCAGATTCCTCATCATAAAAAAATGAAGGGAAAACCCCCCAACGAGACTGTCAAGAACCTTTTGATGCAACTCTTGTCCTAAGACTCATTAAAAGTGCTATGATTAATTATATCCCCCTACAAACATCTCAGCAGTAGTAAGCAACTACTATAACAACACTTTGGTGCTCAGCCAGGGAGTGTTCAGAAGGCAAAACTTCCTTGTGTGTCCTAAGAGATGCAGAAGTCTGGGGTGAAAGAATCAAAGAGTAATGACAAGCAGTGATATCCTGAGATCCTTCCCATGCAGCACTCACAGACTTCAAACCAGTCAAGAATCACTTACAAGAGAGGCCTTGTAATACACTCATAGGTGTTGGTGATGCAGATCATGGTGGGCCCCAGGATGTCAGAAACGATCCAGAATCCTCTAATTGGAGCAGGCTGCCTGAAGGGAGGAAAGCACAAGAATAACCTGGTCAGAAAAGTGCTTAGTTCCTGAAGTTGTGCATGTTCATTCTTTTGGAACAGCTCTGGGTCAGGGAAATGGAAGTGAACATTTCTGCTGGTCTGATAGATGATTTCCAGACAGTAACACAAGAATTTAAGCTGCTTCCCTCACTGTACACTAAGAACCCCAGTGCATAAATGGCTTATTTGTATTGTTTGAATTCTTTTGAGCTGTGTTATTTTCAGTGGAAAGAATGCAGCAAAAGAAGGCAAATCATAAACATTTTCCAGAGTAACTCCCTGATTTGGAAGCAACAGGGTTTGGTTTTTACCTGCATGGTAATGGTTTTGTACAAAGGATGTGTTCAACAAAGCACTTCTGTTCTGCTCCCAACTCCTGTAAACTGTCTTTGTCTTCTTCGTCTACAAAGAGACACATCAAGATGCATCAGATCCACTTTGCAGGGTCAGGGATTCAGTACCACCTGTATCCACCAAGCCATTACTGGCAAAATGCAGAGGTTCAGCTGGTGCTCCCTGTCCTCACTCACCTGAGGCAAGGAATTTGTGCAGTTTGCTGATCCATGTCAAGCCCACACTGTGGACACCAGCTTCGTGCGTGCAGTGGTACCTGGAGGGACACTTCGGATCTGAAATTTAAACAGCAAATAAGCCCACACTGTGGACACCAGCTTCGTGTGTGCAGTGGTACCTGGAGGGACACTTTGGATCTGAAATTTAAACAGCAAATGTAAGACAAGGCACTGAACTGAGAAAACTCATCCCTCACACCACACTGCTCAACATGTCTATCAGCTCACTGCCCAGGCAGATGTAACACCCCAGGGCAAGATCTTGTCCCCATCAGCACTGAGCCAGGTGTGTTAGCCATGTTACCAGAGCCAGAAACACCTCGTGAGCAGTTTTGAACTGTTCCCATCTCACCACATCAGTATCAACCCACTAGGTTTAAAGGGCAGATCAGCTAATGCCAGCACACAGCATTCTCACAAGACCCAAACACTCCATCCTGCCCAACCTTCTGCCCCACAAGCACAGGGGATGATAAGTAGTTCTTCCCTCAGGGTCACACTCTCTTACACAAAGGTCAGCACAGATCCAACAACTTCTACTTTATAACCCACAGCTGAAAGGATTTAGTACCATGTGACCATGTGTAATCTGTCCTTGAGCAAACACTGAAGCACCTCCAGGCTTTGCTCCTTCCAAAGCTTTATTGAGGGCACCTGGCAAATCCTTACTCCAATGCCCATTTGTTTGATACCAGTGGGAATTTGCAAACAGATGGATCCTAAATGCATGGAATAGAGTAAGTGAATGACAGCCCTACCTCGGTGCAGTTTGATAGGGCAAGAGAAATCAGACTCCAAAGGATCTTCCTCATCTCCTGATGCCAGTTTCAGTGCAAGTTCCAGCTCAACACATTCAAACACGTACAGGGAAGGAGTAAGATCAGATCTTGGGTCCCAGGACTTTTCTGACTGTAAAATGCATTGAATTCTTCTGTGAGACATCATTGAAATGGGAATTGCCAATAGAAACAGCATCAAGAAAGAGTTACAAGGCAAGAGTGTTAACTGTCAGGGAAAATGATTCAACTTGCTTTTTTTTTTTTTACTTCAAAAACTAACTCAAATCCAGGGTTTCTTCTTAGAAGAACCTCTTTAAATTGTTTCATAGTAACTTTGATCAAAACCTGATCTCCTGTCAGGGCACACAGGACTGAGGTTTAAAGCAAAAGCACAACAGGGACTGGCTGGAATGGGGGGAAGACTCACTGCCTCAGGGCACACACCCCAGGCCTCCTGCCACCTTGCAACCTTGTGACTGAACGAACAAAAATGCTTCTAGAAGAACACCAAGACAAGGTACCTGCTCATCATCCTCTTCTCCATCCAGCACCACGCAGTGGTACAGCATTCCCGACTCGGTGGCAATCACCAGGATGTTTGGGATACAGGGCAGGCACAGGATGGCACAGGCGTCGTAGCCGTAGTTATCCTCTGCTGCTGGATGCATGGGCAGAGGGCCCAGCAGCTTCCCAAGGCTTCCAGCACTGGAATAAAGGGTGAAAGGAGACTTCCCCATGGCTGCCTGTGGGGTTTGCTGCACAGTAACTACAAGCTAAGGATTTGGAATTCTAATTCCTGTTAGGCAGCAGCAGTGCAGACTCCTGAGGATGAAGAGTGCAACCTGCACCTTCTTGCTGGAGCTCTCTGAGAACTAACTGGAGCTCAATAATCACATTTTATGCTGTGAAGACAACCAAAGCTACACTGCAAAAAGTTCAAGAGGAAACATTTTCATACAAGAACACAAAGTGCTCAGAGAAAGCTCAGATTAATTACTTCATTGGTTTCTTGCAGCATTTTGTGTCATTTTGTGCTCTCGAGGTAGAACTTCAGATGGACTAAGCCCATTTCATTGCCTGCAGAGAGGATCTGCTCAATGCTGATCCATTTCTCATGCAGAGCACACAGTGCTGTTTCTAACCCAAGAACCACCTTTTAATATTCAGCTACACTAGAACCAACTTGTAAATCTTTCACCATCTTCTCAAAGCTACACTAGAACCAACTTGTAAATCTATCACCATCTTCTCAATCTTCTGAATTTCTTCTGGTGTCATGTTTATATTCTTGATTAATCTTCTTGACTTTTCCTTATAGAACCTGCCTGTGAACTCTCTATGCTCTTCAAATACTCCTTTTCCTGAGGTGCCCCTGGCTCACTGAGCCTCATCCAAAGCTCAGGATGTCTGTGCTGTGAAGTGAAATACACTTAACAGCCCTGGACCCACAGGTCTTTTCACAGTCTGGTGATATGATGTCAGATTGCTGATGGTAAATAAGGCACAGTGGATTGTCAGGAGTGAAAACTGCACCATTAATATCCAGATGAAAAGGGATGACACATTGGTTTTGGATTTCAGTCTATTTGCACTGCCACAGAGAGAGAAGAGGCTGCAATGCAACAAATCTCAGCCCAGCACCCCTCAGAGAGTCCCAGCCAAGCTGAGGCACAGCTCTCCCACCCTGACACTGCACAAACATCCACACACACCATGAACCCTGAGGGTGAGCCTGCCCTACCTCTGCAGCAGGCTGATGTAGGTGAGGAATGTCTCTCCATTCTCATAGAGGATGTACAGGGGGTAGCCCAGCACCTCCTCCCTCCCTCGCTGGCCCAGGATATGCTCTGGGACAGGCACCTGTGGGCCGAAGTCAAAGGCCACAGCAATCTCTCCCAGGGATGCTGTGTAGGCTCTCCTGGTACAGGGAACAACAAGAGCTGAGTCAGCAATGCCTGCAGAGTCCATGTGGTGCCCAGTGACTGCCAAACCCCACCCATCAGTGCCCTGCCACCTGTGACATCCTTCTGCTGTCACCTCATTTCTGCAGTGCCCCCAGCACCACCCTGGGGTGACAGCAGGGACACTGGTGCCTCTGTGAGGTGACTGCTGGAGACCCTCAGAGTTCTCCTTTCCAACTAGGCCAAGAGGGGAATAGAAGGATGATCTATTTTCTGCATTCCTCCAGTCAAAAAGCCTTTCTGCACCCCATCTTAAAGGCAATGTGTGGTTTTCAAAATGCTACTGGGAGAAATGCTTCACTGTAGTTTGTCACCACTTTCTTTTAGCAGGATGGGGGAAGGAAATGAAAGGGAAAAGGGAAAAAAGGAGAAGGAGGAAAGGAAATGGGGAAAAGGGGAAATGGGGAAAAAGGGAGGGGGAAGGGGAAGCAGAAGGGGAGGAAAGGGAAAGGGAAAGGGGGAGGGAAAGGGAAAGGGAAAGGGGGAGGGAAAGGAAAGGGGGAGAGAGAGTGCAGGTACTGTGACAGGAAGAAGTCCTAGAACTGAAGAATTCCTATCAGATTTTCTGGCAGATTTATCACTGATTCCTTCAAAACAGCCCCAAGAACACAGAGCTGATTCTGCAGAAACATTTCAAAGCACAAGAAGCCACACAAACCCTTTTTTGATTGTCAGAGTCTCCTCCTCAGTGTCCGAAAGAGAAATCACTTTGATGGGTGTCTGAGGCACCTTCAGACTGTAGAACCTGGAGGAAGGAAAAAGCCATGTTCACTCTGCTGCCAGTGCTGCACATTCCCTGTGATGTGGGAATGTCAGCTAGGCTCAGCCTGGAATTCCTCCCATCCCCTTGGTAAGAATGGCAGGATGCAAAGGTCTAGAGGCAAATCAAGACTGGCTACGACCAAAAAAACCCCACTGAAGGCATCAGCCACAAAGGAGTTTTACCGTATAGTGTTATCTGAAGTCAGGAGCACAATGTGGGGCTCCAAGGTCTCACAGGGATACCAAGCTGCATGCTTCAGAGTCAGGGAGGTTGAGCTGGTGAAGAACCTCTCTGCAATGGGAACAGTGCTGCAACAGAGGAGAAACTTGTGCTGTCACCAGAAACACCCCAGTTACTTCTAAAGGGAAGTGAGGGCAAGAGGAGCTGAGACACAATTAGGTTTCAAGGTACTATCTGTACTATAGCTGAGACACAATTAGGTTTCAAGGTATTTATCTGTACTACTCTGAAAGATGGAGGAGCAGCTTGAACTGGAAGCTCTTTGTTAATTCCACCTGAACATGAGGTGTTAGCTACCACAGCTGAAACCTGGAAGTGTCCAAGGCCAGGCTGGATAGGGCTTGGAGCAACCTGGGCTAGTGGAAGGTGTCCCTGGCAGGGGTGGAATGAGATGGGCATGGAGGTCATTCCCACCTAAACTATTCCATGATTCTATGAAAGGCTGGAGAACACTAGAGGAACACCTTGCTTGTTTAGAAAGCCATTTATGTAGGTCACTCGACAATCAGCAAGTCCCTAAGCCAAAACACCTTCATTTGTGACTGTCCCTACAACCCTGACACAACCAGTGTCTTCCACCAGCACCTTCTGTGCCCCAGGAGAGAAGGAAGGTGTGGAGGCACAGTGGCAGGACAAGGACATACATCATTACCCCCCTGAGGTCTCACTCACCTACAGTTGACAGTGGATTTCCCACCCTCAAACTCGGAGTTCTTCCCCCATCGCTTGGGCAGCTCCAGCACCATGATCCCCTTGGTGCCAATGAGAGCCACATGGTGCTGTGCAGGGCTCAGCAGGATCTGGTACACCTCGAACAGGGGAGGGTTTATGCACAGCAGGGTCTGAAAAGACAAGTGATACAGTTAACCACAAGCCAAAAGTGCTCAGGGCAGTATGACACCCCCTTGTTCTGGACAGTGATTTATACACTGAATGAGGCAAAACCCAGCTCTGGGTAGGCACGAGGCAATGGGTTTGCTAGAGAGAGACCCACCGAGGGTGGGGTGTGATGACCCTCAGCCCTGTGCCTGCCCCACAGAGCCCTTCACACTCCCCTTTCCCCTAACAGCCCCTCGTCCCCTCATCCCTTCAATTCCCCTCATGGTCCCTCATACCTCACATGGTCCTTCATTCCCTCATCCCCCTCATGGTCCCTCAGTCCCTCATGGTCCCTCGTCCCCTCATACTCCACATGGTCCCTCATCCCCCTCATGGTCCCTCGTCCCCTTATACC
>NW_008672140.1:0-317 GCF_000695815.1 Acanthisitta chloris | reverse complement strand
CCCCTCATCCCCCCCATGGTCCCTCATCCCCCTCATGGTCCCTCGTCCCCTCATGGTCCCTCATACCCTCATCCCCCCTCATGGTCCCTCATTCCCTCATACCCCTCATGGTCCCTCGTCCCCTCCTACCCCACACGGTCCTTCATGCCCCTCACAGCACCCCATCCCCTCACACTCCACATGGCCCCCGATCCCCTCACCCCGCGCCTGGTACCGCCCAAGCCCGGCAGCGTCAGGCCCTCCGAGGCGGCGGAGGCCGATGGCGTGCAGGGCCGAGCGCTCCCCGTCCCAGAGCAGGAGGTCTCCGCCGAGACCGC
>NW_008672139.1:46362-86459 GCF_000695815.1 Acanthisitta chloris | reverse complement strand
TTCCTAAACCCATGCTGGCTGAGTCTGGTCTCTCGCACATCCTGTAGGTGCTGTGTCATCGCACTTAGGATGAACATGACATCCTTGAGAGACAAGGATGACATGTGAGACTATGTCAAATGCTTTGCGCACTCCAAGTGTGCAGCAGTGTTGTAGGATTCCCCATTGAAAAGCTAGTAAGTCATGCAGACCTTGTTCTTTGGTGAGCCAAGATGCCACAGAAGCTCACTTGGTCAGATCAAACCACTGGCAGGCACACAGAGAGGTATACCATCACATCTGAGCTAGAAGAGACTCAGCCACAGCCATCTCTAGGTACACTCCCTCTCCCCCTTCATTCTCTCCTTACTCTTTTTCTGCTTCTCAGCAGACCCTGAGACCAGGGCATGCTGCAATATTTCCCTGGGTGCACCTAGCCTATGAAGACTGAATGGACAAATCTGACACCATGTGCATAGCAGAGCTAAGCACCAGAACCTGCCTGCCTGGCCATGACATGCAACCCAACCCTCCTTCCTGGCAGAGCCAGCATGAGGAAGCAGCACCTCCCTTCCTGGAAGCACCATGAGAGTGAGATTTCTCACGTTCACACTTCTGTCTCTTCTGTCAAAAGCAAGAGCACGAGCTGCAGGGTGTGGTGGTCCTGACAGCAGGACTGGCACCTTCTATCCCATGCAGAAAGACCAGCAGGGAGACCACACACTGCACAGAGCAGCCGAGACAGGGGAAGGGACATTCACAGGTTCTGATTAAGCTGCTTTGGGCACCACCTGGTTCCTATTTCATCATGCCTTGTTTTTCTTCTTTTATTCTATTTTTCTTCTGCAAACTAATCAACACATTTGAAAAAGCTGGCATGAATTTTGAAGCTTGCACAGCATTGGTCTCTATGCTCAAAACCCCAAACTAAGCTCTCTCCTTCTGACAGTGAGAGGAGGAGTCATACCATCACCTCTGAACTCCATAGGTCCAGTTAGTCCACCAGAAGTCAACAAAGGAGCATCAAGCAGCAAGTTTGGGTTTTTTTTCCAGTATAGAGAGAATCCAACAGCAGCCCATTGGGATGACTCCGCAAGAGAGATGCCCATCAGTTGGGTGGAGGGTCTCACAGGAGCTGCTGCCAAGTCCTGCAGGACTATGAGGAGGCAGATTGGTTGGGTAGAACACCTCCATTCAACCATCCCCAACTGGAGCCAGGCAATGGTTATGCAAGGCACAGAAATTTTAACAAAGAGACCCATGCAGACACAATGAGCTCATACAACAGCATATGGTTATGTTTTCCTTTTGAGCCATTTGATCAGCTCCAAAGTCTTTCTGTTCCCAGGGAAGTTCTTGAATTCATTTGCAGCTCAAAGAGCAGTCCCTAGTGGCAAGAGATGTGGTGGGAACCCATCGCTTTCAGAGCCCTGGGTCCCATGGTGGGGTTGTGGGGAACACTGGGGCAGGAGTACAGAGCTAACACATGCAGGATAGCCCCTGGATGCAGAAGCTGCAGAGAAGCTGGAGGAGAGGCATCTGCAAGCACAGCCATCAGCGGAGGCTAATTTTACAAAATGAAACAACAATAGTACTGGTAGAGGCATGACAAGCCTGGTTGCAGCTGGTTGGGATTCAGTGGACTTTATGTTGTTTTGATTAGCCTGATGCTCAGCTGGTGGGATGCTTGTATGGGCACATGTGTGGGTGGGAGGATAAACACAGCTGAGCAAATCTGGTCTCTCATCTTGCTTCTGCACAAGCAAATGGGCTTATCCTCAGCTCAGATGAGAGTTGTGGCTGCCTTCCCTCTCATTTCCAACAAGGTGCAGCTGTATTTAATGGAAATGTATCACAGGAGCATTTGTGGCAATTTTGCTGATGTTTATTGCTATAGACAAAGCACAAATACTCTCAATGCTGTGTCAAGCTTGTGAAACTCAGGCTTAATAAGAGGAAATAAAGGTTCTGAATCACTTGGGGAGAAAAGAAGGGAAAAGGAGCAGCATCCTGACAGAAAAAATAGGACAGCTTATATAGGATTCTTGCTTGTCAAGCCAAGACTTCCCTTCAGAAAACCCACTTTTAAGCAGCTCTTTACTGCAGAAGCTAGGCAGGCTTCATTGAAAGCCCATATTTTTGTTCCTATGGTGGGTTAATGGCAGCTGGTTGTAAACACAAACTGCGCCTGAAAGAAGACCTGGCTTCAGGGAACTGGGGAAGGGAGAAAGAGGTAAAATATTAAGCCATTAGAAGGAGGGAAAGCAAATGTATGAATGGATTGAGAAAGAAAAAACACCATCAGCCTCCTAAGGTAAATTATTTTGCAGTTCTCCAGGCTCTTCATATACACTCTAGACATGTTTTCCCTGCCCCTGTTTTAAATTGATGATTTGACCTTATCCAATTCCATAACCTTTAAAAATAAGATGACATATCTTTCCTATAACTTACCTAGAAACATAATAAAAGATTATCTTAAACTGACAGCAATATAGGCTCTGTATTCTGTCTTCCCCTATAACTTCTGAAAATTGGAACTTTTTTATGATGAACAGTAAAACAAATTTTAGGAGCTGCAAGCCTCCCCAGGGGTTAATAAATGAGGACAGATGGCTGAAAAAGCACAGCCAAGACTTTGTGCCTCACAGTGGATCCAAGGTTGTAAACCCAGTCCTACAGTTTGCTAATTCTCCCCAACAGCACTTCAGTGCCCTGTGAAATCCTCATTACCACTGAATTCCTCTTAAACCACCTAACACATCAGAGGTGCTGAGGAGTGGTAACCCTCAGATTACCACTAACCCCCTAGCCACCTTTTCCTCCTCCTCTCCTGTTTCTGCCATCTAAGAGGTCTGTGTGTAAATACTCCCTAATCCACTTCGTATCTGCCAAGGGACTTCGAATCACGAATCACATCACCTGCCTACATCAATTTGATGGACACATGACAACTCCACCAGGAGAGAGGCAGCAAGCCTTTCACTGGCACACTTTTAAGAATATTCAGCAACCTATTTACATCTATTAACACTCACAGTTTGATGCGAAGGACTACTTTATCTCCAGTTGTTCTGTCTGTGCCCCTGCCAGCGATATCCTCATTAATTAGAATGCAAAGAGGGTAAGTGCTTAAGCAATAGCACAGCAGGAGGTGGAAAGCTGAGATGCTTTGTGCCCATCTGTGAGTTGGAAGGGAACCAAGGGATTTAGAAAAGTAAGCATAAACCAAGGGATATAGATGTTCAAAGTGAAGAGGAAAACGGTTTGCCCAACACTGATTGCCTCAAGCTTGCCTGAATAAAAAAAAGCTCCATATTCATGTAAATGGAGAGTGAGTGAAGCCTATTGATATCAATTTACTTAAGTAAAGAGTGCAATTTATCAAATATAATTTATCTTGCCTTTTGACTCTTCTGTGCTGTATCTGTTACACACCATCACACCAAATATGGACTTTTTTCATGTATTTATTTTTGGTCATGTAATAGAACTACTTGAATAAATTATTCCATGTGTATTGTTCACATGCAAACTCACACAAAAGACTCTTTAAAGTGAGCTAGAATTTATAAAACTCACACAACAACAAACTATTTTATGGATACAAAGACTGTTAGAATTGTTTGAATTAATTAGAACATGACTCAGTCTTATCCTGATACTCCACCAATGGAGAGTCTTCTGTTTGTGGCATAAAGAGCTTTTTCTGCATGGAGTGGGATTTCCCCTAACACCAGTGCTGCTTTTGCATCTCACTGGGTCACTCTTAGAGACAGGCTATGTCTCTGCGGCCTATGTCTCTGCGCAGCACAATATGAAATGCAGAATATCACTGAACCCTTTCTCCCATCACAGGATCATAGAATGGTTTGGGTTGGAAGGTTTAAGGGTCATCTAGTCCAAATCTCCTGACAATTAGCAGGGACATCTTCAACTAGATCAGATTCCTCAGAGTCCACTCCAACCTTACCTAAAATGTTCTCAGGAATGAAGCATCTATTGCCTCCCTGTGAAACCTGTTCCAGTGTTTCACAACCATCATTGTAATAAATCTCTTCCTTCTCTCTATAATAAATCAATCATCATTTATTTTAAAACCATTATCCCTTGTCCCATCACAACAGCCTCTGTTAAAAAGTCTGTCCTCATCTTTCTTGCAAACCTCTTGTACATACTGCAAGGCTGCAATAAGTTCTCCCTGGAGCCTGTTCTTCTCCAGGCTGAACAAACCCAGCTCTCAGCATAGAGCAAAGCATTTTTTCAAGATGTTCTTTAGAAGATCTCATGTTAGTAAACCTAAGTCAGCATACTTGTAGGATTGCTTAAGCTGTGAATGAACATAAATGATAAAATTCAAGGAGAACCAGAAGATAAAGGAAGACAAACTGGGAGGATAAGAAGATAAGAGGAAGATAAACTGAATACTACCAGTCATGAAGACTAGCAACAGGAAAACAGGACTATAGAGCATGTGTTGAACCCAAAGGTAAGAAGTTCAACCCGATGAATACTACCAGCCTTCCTCCTGAAGACTCCTGGACAACCATCAGAGGTCATTGGACTGATGCCAAGTAGGAGACAAAGGAGGAGAATATGATAATGATTTCCAGGAGCTAATTGTAGTAATATACACCCATTCCTGGAAATAATTAATATGTATAAGCATCTAGTGTATGGAACCCAAAGGTAAGAAGTTCAACCCGATGAATACTACCAGCCTTCCTCCTGAAGACTCCTGGACAACCATCAGAGGTCATTGGACTGATGCCAAGTAGGAGACAAAGGAGGAGAATATGATAATGATTTCCAGGAGCTAATTGTAGTAATATACACCCATTCCTGGAAATAATTAATATGTATAAGCATCTAGTGTATGTAAACCATGAAGTTTTTACTCCACA
Organism: Acanthisitta chloris; assembly: GCF_000695815.1. NCBI lineage: Eukaryota > Metazoa > Chordata > Aves > Passeriformes > Acanthisittidae > Acanthisitta > Acanthisitta chloris. The sequence goes on along the minus strand of NW_008672139.1, from coordinate 81,576 downwards.
CAAGTTAAGTTTGGTGGAGCAATTCCCCTTGTGCCCAGCGCTGAAGAAACAAATACCTGCTACTCAGAGATACTAGTCTGTGAGTAGTTCTTTTCCAGGTTTCTCGGCTTCAACTCCATTGTAGAAGGCCACTAGGTTGGGACAGGCAGGACTTGCCCTTGGTGCAGCTGTGCTGGCTGTCTTGAATCATTTCCCTGTCATCCATGTGCCTGTGGAGGCATAGCTTCTAGAAGGATCTATTTCATGGTCTTCCCTGGCACAGAGCAGAGGCTAACAGGCCAGTAGCTCCATTTTAAAACCAGCTTTGCTTTGCCATCAGAACAGCTGCAGAATCAACAAAATCTAAGTTTTGACACTGTTCTTTCCATATAGGGGCTGATCCAGACATAGCCACAAGAGTGGTGATTCCCTTCCAAATCCACAGAGACTGTCTAGCCATGCTTTGGTTGGATTCAACCAAGAATAACTTCCTACCAAAATTCATCGAATTTGACCACAACTTCAGGAAGTTTCCAACAGCAATTCTCTCACCTGTTCCTCTGCCCAGGTGTAACAAAGGGAAGGGATTTCAGTGACTCACAACATTCTGACGAGCAGCTCTGAGTGTAACCATTCTTTAAGGATATAATACCCTGTCAGTATCATATGTGTAGTCCTGCTGGATACAAGCTAGCTGACCACTCCATCCAAAATGTATTTGGTCAGAGAGCATGCAAGATAAAAGAAGCCTGTTGTTTTCATACATAACAGATTGACATAATCTATCATCTATCAAACTTTAAAAGCAATAAGCTACATTGTCAGGATTACCTAGGACATGAGACATAAATCACAGAGACAACAAGAGTAAATGCAGAAACTTGCTGACGTGGAAAGGCAAACCAAAGGATTAACTGAAGAAATCTAGCATTCCAGCAGCAAAAATTAAATGTAATTCATATCCTGCTTTACTACTTGTTGATTTATTCTAGTTTACCAGTGTACTGGCTCATACAAAAATCTGCCTCAGGAATCCAATGTCTATTGGCTCTGGTGAACCTTTATTAAAACTACCATCAGGAAGACTGAATAGGATCTCCTCTGCAATTCATTCCTGATTATAGGGTTGGCCTCTGTGGGGTTTTTTTCACTGTATCTTGAAGCACTTATCTGGGCATTTGCAAGCCAAACCCAATGGCTGATCATTTAAGGTCAGGAGATGGAGCAACCAAATGCTTGCAAGAAGATCCAAGCCAGTGTGCCTCTACTGTAACAGAGAAATCATGCCAGATGTGATTTTACAGCAGGATTGGCAGTGCATGCACAAAGCAGACAACTCTTACAGGCAGCAACTTGCTGGTGTGGGAAACAGGCATTTTTTCCACACCACCATGCTGGCCACCCAGGGAAAGAACTGGAGAGCAGGGAACACAGGCCCTGGTGAGGAGCAGCACCTCCTGCACTCCCAGCCCAACACCCCAACTGCAGCAGCACACCCAGGTCTACAAAGCTTCTCCTCAGATGAAGTTGACCGGCCTGCACACATTGGGACAGAAAAATCTAATTTTCCCTGAGCTACTGCTGATCTCTGCACCAGCTGTGCTTTAAATAAAGGGATGATCTGTGGTGGAGCAGAAAGGAATTTGGAAGTCATAAGTGTTGTCTCTGGAGCAGTGGGGGAGCGCAACCACCACAAAATGGTGATGGTTCATGGACAGTGGCCAGAGCTTTATTCCTATTCTCCTTACCAAAGATCGGTCAGATGTTTTCAACCAGATCATCTCTGATATAGAAACTTCACTTCTCCAATCACAATAATTGTTTGTATCCAGCCATTATAAATAAAGTTTTAAAGGACCTCTGATTTTAATTTTCTCTGTAACATTTCATTTTCAGATGTACTGCCAAAACCACTAGCACAAAACCAAAATAATCAGACTATGTACTCCATGTCTGAAATAAGAGTATGTTATTTTTGTAATCTGTATTTAGAAACAAATTATTTTATACATTATATTCATTTGGGAAAAATAGTAAAGAAATAATAATTTATTATTCTGTGCTTGATATGCAAATACCTGCTTTGAGGAAGAACAGAAAATCCTTAATTCCATCAAGCTGCTATCACAACCTATGCCATAAGTGAATGTCTTGACTGAATTACAGTTTTTCAGTTCCTTTCTATCATTAGTTTCATCAAAGATACTTCTAAAAAGAAAATCTTGCCTTCATCCCAAAATAAATCTGGCTGAAAACAACTCCAGAGACCTCCACAAAAAGCAATTAAATAATGAGGTCTGAAAGCAGCTGCCAAGCATAAGAAATCTCAAACAGAGCATGAATTTTGATCTTATTAGTCCCTACTACCACCTCACCCAGGGCCTGGAGAGATTTGAGTTTTGAGTTCTGAGATTAGAACAAAGTGTGACCACACAGTAGGGACAACATTTTGCAAAAGCTGAGATGCAAAATTTCCTTCATCTAGAAAAACTCACAGGGGTCTTCCAGGGAGAACTCCCCAGTCACCTTGAAAAGTCTGTGCAATTTACATTTTTACAAATACTTGAAGGCCTGGCAACCTCAATAAATCTAATCTCAGAGGCAAAATTTGACTCTTATCTGCATAAGAGAAAAATCTGGATATTTCTAGCGATGCCAGACAGTAGTCCTTGGGGTTATACCCATGATGGAGCACAGGCAATTTCCCTTGCAACCCAAGCAAGTGCACTTCACAGCTGCAGCAAGGGACCATCGATGGCATTAAATTTGTTGTTTGACTGCCAAAGATCATTAAAGAAAAGACCTCAAAGATCAAGCCCAACCTTTGACCAAATACCACCATGCCCAAACCATATCATGAAGTGCCCCATATACACATTTTTCTAACTCTTCCAGGGATAGTGACTCCACCACTTCCCTGGACAGTCTATTCCAATGCTTAACCACTCTTTCAGTGAATATATTTTTCCTAATATCCAACCTAAACTTCCCTTGGAGCAACTTTAGGCCAATTCCCCTTGTCTTATCACTAGTTGCCTGGGAGAGAAGAGGGTGGAACGTCCTTTCAGGTAGTTATAGAGAGTGATAAGGTCTCCCCTGAACCTCCTCTTCCCCAGACTAAACACCCTCAGTGTTCTCAGACACTCCTCATTGTACTTACATTGCAGACCCTTCACTAACTCCCTTGTCCTTCCCTGGACATGCTCCAGCACCTCAATGTCTTTCATGTAGTGAGGAGCCCAAAACTGAATACAAGATTCAGTGCCAAGTACAGGGGAACAATCACTGCACTGGTCCTACTGGAAACACTTGCTGATACAAACCACCATGCCATTGGCCTTCTTGGCCACCTGGGCACACTGCTGGCTCATATTCAGCCACTGTCAACCAGCACTCCCAGGTCCTTTCCAGCCACTTTGCCCCAAGCCTATAGCACTGCATGGGGTTGTTGTGACCCAAGGGCAGGAACCAGCACTTGGCCTTGTTGAATGGCTCACTATTGGTCTTGGTCCACCGATCCAGCCTGTCCAGATCCCTCTGCAGAGCCTTCCTACCCTCCAGCAGATCAACACTCCCACCCACCTTGGTGTCATCTGCAAAATGACTGAGACCGCACTTAATCCCCTTTTCCAGATCGCCAGTAAAGATATTATCATGTGATTCATTACTGAACTGTCAATATGGGTCCAAGCACCAGTCCTCAAATAAGCCAGCTGCACATCACCACTTCTATTATTTCCATTTTGCAAGCATGATTAAAATCTGACCCTGCTTCTATTTTTGTTTAAAGCACTGTACAAACCATGAGTCTGTTTTCTGTCACATGTGATCCCTCTGAAAGCTGGTAGGTAAGTAGAAACACACTGTCTATTCACAAAAGTCAGTATAAATCATGTCAAATCATAGTATAAATCATGTCAAAACCTTCACTCAGGAAGAGATACAAAATTCAGATATTTCAAAATAATGTCAGAATCAATATGAGAAAGCTGTTATGCAGCTTATGCACTGATGAGTTACCACCAACAGTTGCAGGAAATGGGTTGGTCACTTTCTGATGGGTGATTGCACTGCTCTCATCTCCTCCCCAGGCAGAAGACATGTCCTCCAACAACCTAAGATACCTCCTGGGACAAGGACTGTTGTGGATGCACAACACTGTCAGATGCAGTCAGCAGTTATCCAATTTTATTACCATAATAAATTATTACTCATTTTCATATGCCTTTGATTTGGGAGTTTCAAGACAGTGCTCAGAGAAAACCACTAAATGGAGTCATTCAAGCCTAACCAGAAATTACGGGAAACATTAAGGGCAATTTATTCTTTCAAGATTATCTAGGTTAATTTTGCAGCCCTAAGATGTTCAGAGGTAATTTGGACTAATCTGAAATGCTGGATGCTTCTGCAAAACAATCAGTAAGACAAAGCTATGCTTTTGCTAGGCAATAGTTACCACTACATAGGAAGCAACCACGCCATTCAAATATCACATTTCTCATTCCATATCAGAACAGTCTTTCACAATATCAAAAGGCCACAAAGCTATTTAGACTTTGGTGGAGTGGGATCTCAAATTTGAAAATAAGAGTGTTAATTCACCCTCAAGCAATGTATCAAGTTTGGCCAAAGGGATCAAAGCAATGCTCTCTCTTTTTTTTTTTTTAATGTGCTTCCAAATTGGCAAATTCTATGCCAAGTTTCAAGATGATACTATTCCAAACAGATGAGATAACATGCAGTACCAGGCAAACCAACTTACTCAGTAGAAACTAAAGGAAAAAAAATACATCTAGTGGTGTTACACCAGTGGTGTTCTGCAGGGCTCCATTCTAGACCCAGGTCAACATATTCATAGGCAATCTACGTGCAGGACTCAAAGACATGCTAAGTTTGCTTATGACACTAAACTGGAGGAGCTGTGAACTCCCTCAAAGGCAGAAAGCTCCCACAGAGAGACCTTAAGCAATCAGTGGGCTCGGCAATCACCAACTGTATGAAGTTTAACAAGGGCAACTGCTGGATTCTGTACCTGGAATGGGCCAAACATGGATGTTGCCCCATTCCCTGCCCCACTGCCCTGCAGTCTCAGACTGGGGAAGGAGAGGCTGGAAAACAGTGAAAAGGGGCCTGGGAGTCCTGGTTGATGGCAAGTTGAATGTGAGCCAGCAGTGTGCCCTGACAGCCAAGAGGGCCAACTGTCCTGAGGTGCATCAGGCACAGCATCACCAGCCAGTCCAGGGAGATGACTGTCCTGTTCTGCTCTAGGCTGGTGCCGCCTCACCTTGAGTACTGTGTGGAGTTTTGGGCACCACAATATAAAAAGAAAATAAAAGTAATAAAGAGAATCCAAAGGAAGGCAACAAAGATGGTGAAGAGTCTACAAAGGAAGATATTTGAGGATCAGCTGAAATCATTAGGTTTGTTCAGCCTGGAGAAGAGGAGACTGAGGCAAGACGTCACCACAGTCTACAGTTTCATCATGAAGTGAAATGAAGGGGCAGGCACTGACTTCTTCTCTCTGGTTACCAGAGACAGGACCTGAGGGAATGGCATGAAGATATGTCAGGGAAGGTTTAGGTTAGATATTGGGAAAAGGTTCTTCACTCAGAGGGTGTTTGGGCACCGGAACAGGAACCCCATAGAAATGGTCATGGCACTAAGTCTGACAGAGTTCAAGAAGCATTTGGACAATGCTCTCAGGCACATAGTGTGATTTTTGGGTTGTCCTGCACAGGGGCAGGAGTTGGACTCAATGATTTTTGTGGGTCCCTTCCAACTTAGAATATTCTGTGATTCTATGAACAGTAGTATAAAAGTAGATATCCTGTAGGTCCAGAGAGGGTCTTTCATGTATGAGGTAGACAAAAGAATATGAATGACACATCCTTGCTTTAGTACATGAAGATGCAGATTGTGTCTTTTACATTCTCAAAATGAAATCTGGTAAGTATTGGAGAAATTAGGAATTAACAGAGTTGCTCTGAAATAAGTTGAAACAAATGAATTACCAGAAACCTGTGATGGCTATCGTGTTATATGGTCTATGAAATCCTTTTACATAAACTTGCATTATAAAGTCAAAATGGGCAGATCTGGGACACCTTTACATTGCAGGAGAATTTTACTTTTGGAAATTTAAAAAATTGTTCAGAAAGGGCAAAGCAAAAACATTATAAAAGTAATATGAAAACTTTCTCTCTCATTGATCACCTGTGGTGTCTGGAATATAAAATAGTTCCTGGGGTCTTGCAGATTATATGTTGCTGAGAGGATGAAATCCATTATTCTTGTCTACCTCTAAACACTGTCTCCAGTACTATTTTCTTGTGCCTCACAGATTATGACCACTGCTGTCCCTGCATATTTCAGCTAAAGATTTCTGCTTTATAAAATCTAATTTCATCAAGATGCTGGCACTGAGTAGGCTTTACAAGTCAGCTGAGTATATAACAGGCCAATATTCTCTGTATTTTAGGGAATTTCTGCAGAGGAAACTGTGAGGTCTTCAGCATCCCAGTGAAATGAAAGTAATGTAGGCTGGTAGGTACTTCTGGGGATCATCATGTCCATGCCCTGCTCAAAGCAGAATGAACTTCAGAGCCAGATCAGATCTCCCAGAGCCATCTCCAGTCAAATTTGGAAAGTCTTGTAATATTTCAAGTTCAGGTTACTGTATGTGGAGATGTAGTGAAAAAGGACAAGACAGGAAGAGAAAACACCAGACTTACTGAGGCTGTTAGCTATGGATTTCCAATGGTATGCACAGCAGCTAGGATAAAGGCAGCAGGAAGCCCAAAAGAGCCATCTATGTAAAACACTTTCTGGGTCTTTCCTGCTGGAAGCCGTCTGTCCATTTCAAGACACCATGACTGCCATCTCCCCTTTCCTCCATCTAAACATCCCCACTGCACCAGCAGTGGCTGTGGACACCCTGGACCAGTCAGACATGTTGAATCCTACAATTCAGTGGTTCTCACTTCCCTACCCACCACAGGGAAACATATACGCAAGCAGGTCATGCTGATGCTAATATATGGGTTATCAGCATAAATCCACTGTTCAGTGTGGTAATAAATTCTAAATCACCTATCAGGCTTTTAAAAGCTCAAAACAGTGGCTTTCCTGAAACTGCTACTCTATCCAGCAGCTCTGTCTTCTCTAAGACCTAAAATATTAGGTGAACACCACTTCAAATCAGACTGTGGCATCACCTTTGCCAATACTTAGCTATGTGAATTACACGTTGCCCACTTAGAAGCATTGCCCAAGTGCCTATCCCAGCTAGTTCAGGCAGAAACAGGATTTAAGTGTTACAGCAGAGTGGCAGGTTAATGGTTGGACTCGATCTTAGAGGTCTCCTCCAAACTTGATGGTTCTATGATTTCATAATTCTGTGATTCTAACTGTTCTCAAGAACACCTTTATAGTTTCCCTCTCCTCTAGAAGAAAGGTAGAGTTAAGAGAGACCTCTCCTATACAAATGAAAATTTTTCATAGGCATAGGTGCATGCTCTAATACCTTTGTATTTCGGTGATTCCTTGCAACATAGCTATGAGGGTTTTTTCAGTTCTTTGTATTATAGAGTACCACTGTCCTTATTACAGCAGGAGCAGTCAGTCAAAGCTTGTCAGCCTGATTTAAAAAAGGCTAATAGGTAAAATAAAGTTCAGCTTGATTTGCCTAAACTCAGCCAGTTAGGACTACATTAGTGCCAACATAATTTGGGAATTTAGTTCTTGTCTAAAAGGGGATGTAATTGAAGCTTACTCAAAAAGAAACTGAATCGTATGTGTTGGAGATGCCCCGGAAGGTTTTTCATCTTGTTTTTTAATCACACTGATCTATACACTTAGACATTTAAAAAAAAAAAAAAAAAAAAAAAGACACAGATATCCAAATAGCATGTCAAATCAGTTTCACTGCTTTAGTAAAAACTATAGACTTCTGCCACCTGAGGATCTGCCCCACCACAACTGAGTGGCAAAATAGCTGCTACAAATGTGTAAAAGAACAGCAAAACCCAAAACTTTCAAGCAGCCAAGGTTGTCTACAGTAAAAAATGTTCATGGCAAGTAAGTACAGTTTAAACTAATTAGGGCCCCTGCTTTCAGAGGATGCAGATGACAAAGCTTTTGCAGCAGCAAGACAGCAGCAACATACAAGTAGCATCTTACCTATACTCACTTCATCTGATCTGCTCTGATAATCAGTGAGCACCAACACCAGCACAGTACAATCGTACAGATGCACATCACAACTAATGAGATTAAGTTGATTATTTTACTAAGCAGCACTGTCTGTGAAGTTGAGCTGAGCAGCCTGACATGTCACTCAGGACTGCAGAAGCTCCTCTTGTGAACTTGTACAAGCCTTGAAGTTCCACTACATCTCTAATTTCCAGAGACAGATGCTCAGCTAGCGTAAACTGATCCCACAGAGCTCTGCTGACTGATACCCAGTGAGAATCCACTGAAAAGAAATAATGTCCTTTAGCTTTGCAACACAGAGGCTAAAACAAAAGAGGCTGAAAAATCCCAAACAAACTGAGTAGAGAAATTAAACAGTGGAGGGAGACGCAGCTTCTGGTAAAGGTTTCTTTGCTATTTTAATGAAACCAATCTATACAAGAACTACACAACTGAGAGGATAACAAAACTGGCAACTGACATCTTTGAAAACTGTGCCTGTTCCTCCTGAGCATGGAGAGAGGCTGGAGAGCCTCAGCACTCAGTAACTGACCACATTCTTATTTATCTGAGCAACCACCAAAGGTGAGCCTGGGAGACAGGTGTCTGACCTAAAGGGCCCTTCACTCTGATACAGCTCATTAAACCAGGGAAAAGGCTGCACAACAGCTTTCTGGAGGTGAGACAGTGCCATTTTTAGCAGTGATAATGCTCCAGGCTCCCACACGGCAGAGGAGCTGTGCTCCTGTCTGCAACAACAGACTCATGTGTGAAGACAAGGCAACAAGCCACCATACAGCAAATCTACATCAGGTTAAGCTTGGTTGTTGCAGCCCCATTGCTGCTCTCAGCACATTCATCTGACCCAGAGGCTACATGTATTGCATATGATCTGCTTCAAATAGAAATTGATTAACATCATTCCCAAGTCCTCAAATTTAGGCATTAAATCACTTACATCTGGGAAACAGGAATACTGGTTTCTGTTCAAATATTCTCATGACATAGGTTTGGGCAATATCAACCACCTAAAATCAGCTAAGGAAATTCTTTCGCATTGCTGAAGCATAGTTAGTGCATCCTAATTTTGGTGGTAGTAATGAATGACAATTAGTCAGTTACTGGTGCACGGGGGAGTTACAACACATGAGGATCCCAAATGATGCTTAGCAAAGCCTTATACTGTTCATTACAGCACCAATTTAAAGCCTAATTTATGGTCCATATAATAGTCAAATTAACTTGCTATGGATTGTCGTTATGTCCTACCCTCAGGAAATGCCTTAAATAAACACTCAGAGCTAAAGGAAGGACTCATTGCTAACCATATTAGTTCATGAGTGGTAATAACATCACAAGTTATAAATCAGGATTGGTTCAACAACAGCAACAATAGGGGGCCTAATAAAAATGCACTTCCATAACCAACAGGAAGATAAGTAACTGAATTAGGAAATGTTATCACTCCAGCTATCTTTCAGCAACTAGGAAACTTCTGAGAAAAAGTAATTGTGACATGAATTATTATGTCAATGTTCTATGAATCATCGAAACTCTCACAAGCAGTTTATGAAGAAAGGTAGCATACTCTGGTGAATTCCTGGGGCATTGCAGAGGTACCAACATTAAGCACACCCAAATGAGAGCAAACAAACTTACAACTCCCCTTAGGAAACAAAGAAAACAAATACTGTTAAGAGAAATGGATATGTTTCCAAAAAATTGCAAACAGACATAAACAGCCCTTGAATAATAAATACATATGGGTTTGCTCTGAAAAGCAATTAAATATCAATAAAGTGACTTCCTGCATGTACTCACAATGGACTGTGACTATGAACCCATGGGCTCAATTGGGTAGCCTTGCAGACCTAAGGTATTAAAGGGGCAGATATTTTGCCTTGTAGTTCTGCCTTTCCAAATGTGATCCCATTAATTTGACCTGGTTAGTAGGATCTCTTCATAATGCCCTGTGTACTGCCTAACCCCCCTGGGTCTTTGGGCATATCACCAGTTGTAAAATATTTATAGCAAAGCCTGAAATTTCCTGCTTTCTGAAGTCTTACATGCACCTTAATTCTCCTTAGGACACCAAATTTTGGGTTTGCATTTCTCTTAGTTCTCCAAACGGGAAAGTTAATACATGAGGAGTGAATCCAGCAAAGCAGAGAAGCCTTTTACTAAGCCTTACGAGAGAACATAAGAGACTTTAAAGGCTGTCAGTCTGTTTCAATGAGTAGCCTACAGCTGAACTGGTATCTGGCTTCAGCTGCTGTCTCCAGAAGAAATACCAGCCACTCTTCTTGCTCACCCTTAATGAGGTGGCTTCTTCTTATGTAGGTTTCCTTGCACACAATCTTCAAAGATTACATCAGTCTATACCAAGAAACCAGAGAGAACAAGAGATGTTCAAGAAGTTTCTAAGTGTCCATTAAGCCAGTCTGGTTCTATTAAAGATCAAAAATGAGTCACTCATTGCTGAGCCCACTCTTTGGAGGTGGTGAATTTTCCTGCTTCTCAAGGCTTTCAATACTACAACCTACCCATGTTATGATCTGATATGTGAGAGCTGCCTCTGGCCAAATTAAGGTGCCAATGAGACCACATGCTAAAAGACAATAATATGTAAATAATTAAATAATAAGGGGTTTATTCTATTATAATCATGAGAAAGAAATAGGAAAAAAGAGAGAGAGAACAAGAGGGAGAGGGTGTGTGTGTGTGTGCGAGAGAGAGAGAGAGAGAGAGAGAGAAAGAGAATGAGAATGAGAAAGAGAGAATGAGAAAGACAGTCACCACCCGTGGATCCAGCAGTGTCCCACTGCTCCTTCTGCACTCTGGCCTTCTCAATGATGGGGGTCCCAAGCTGTTCCTCTGGTGGTGGGGGTCCTGAATCATGCTGGTGGTGGTGGGAGTCCCCCAGTTGCTCATATCAGGGTACCACCTTTATACAGTCCAAATTCCAGGTCTCCATGAGTCATAGAATCATAGAATAGAATCAACCTGATTGGAAGAGACCTCAAAGATCATGAAGTCCAACCCTACTGTCGTTACTAGACCATGGCACTAAGTGCCACATCCAGTCTCATCTTGAAAACCTCCAAGGATGGTGAATCCACCACCTCCCTGGGCAGCACATTCCAATGTCTGATCACTCTCTCTGTAAAAATTCTCTTCCTACCTAGCAGAGCTTGAGTCTGTGCCCTCTTGTCCTACTGCTGGTTGCCTGGGAGAAGAGACCAACCCCCACCTGACTACAACCTCCTCTCAGGGAGTTGTAGAGGGTGAGAAGGTCTCCCCTGAGCCTCCTCTTCTCCAGGCTGAACACCCCCAGCTCCCTCAGCCTCTCCTCATGGCACTTGTGCTCGAGTCCCTTCACCAGCCTCGTTGCTCTTCTCTGGACCTGCTCCAGCACCTCAATATCCTTCCTGACCTGAGGGGCCCAGAACTGCACACAGTACTCAAGGTGTGGCCTCACCAGCACCGAGTCCAGGGGCAGAATCACCTCCCTGGTCTTGCTGACCACACTGTTCCTGATCCAGGCCAGGATGCCATTGGCCTTCTTGGCCACCTGGGCACACTGCTGGCTCATGTTCAGCTTTCTGTCTCTCCAAACTCCCAGGTCCCTTTCTGCCTGGTGCTCTCCAGCCACTCTGTCCCTAGCCTGAAGCCCTGCATGGGATTGCTATAGCCAAAGTGCAGGACTGAGTACCTTTACCAGGAAGTTCTCTTCAAGGTGTTTTAGCAATCTCCTCATCTGGCTAGTTGATTTTGACTGATCCCGCATTAGATTTTATAATTTAATGGTGTGTTCTTAAATTCACAGGAGAGGGAAGGTGCTCCATTTACAACCTTCTTACAAAATGAAATATTGTTCCAGAACACTTAGAGGCATACTCTTCAGAGAGACAATGGATGGATAGTTGTCATTTGCATTCTGACTGAATGAAGGATCCCAGAATCACAAAGGCTCTGTGTGTCTGTGTCCATGTATAGGGAGCATTGTTTATACCAGGTACCTGCAGTACAAACACTGCCTGTTACTCAGAACACATCCCTTCACTTCTATCAGTTTAACTTAATTTCTTTTGGTGTTTCATCTTCTCCTTTTCTGTTTCTCCCTTTCCATTTGTTATTATTTTTATTGTTATTGTTATATTTGTTCTTTATTTTTCATTGGTTTGAAGGCACTTTTAAAAGTCATTAGGGAAAAGACGTTGCCCTCCAATTTAATTTGTTTTAGCTTGTAAATGCTGCATTGAGCACAAAGAGTGTTTAACCTCTATGACTAAAGCACTGCAGCCTCTCTCTATTCCTGTGTGCTTGCTCAGGGCCTGCTCCGCTGCCGATGTTACTTTCTGTACTCCATATGTCTCTAGTAGTGCATTGCCTAGTGCCAGGCTGGAGCATGTTTCTCACCAGTCCTGACTACCTTGAACACAGTCTCATGCAAAGCTGTAGGTGTTCAGCTAATCCATGCCCTGCCTAAGGGAAGGATTTTTCCATAGTGTCCAAACTGATCCAAAATCCTAAAACGGTATCAAGTGCCTGGACCCTGCACAGCATCCCAAGATAGTGACATGGTTTGGTTTTGTCATGAATGTATTTTTAAAATGTTGACTTCTGTCTACAGTCACTACCTAGTTTTCCCTTCCTACTGTGTCAAATGCCCTATGTCAGATAGTCCACAGGGCAGTGACTGTGTTTTTCTCTTGGGTAGCACCAGTGGGGAAGTTTGATGGGTTCTGCAGCCCTCAGAGAGAAGGCAGGCATGTATGTATGTATGTATTTATTTATTTTTTCATTTACTTACTTACTTACTTACTTACTTACTTACTTACTTATTTAAAATGCCAAAGAAGACTCCCACAATGTGAAAAGTAGTTGTTCTTCATTTGCCTGCTCTGCAGGCCTCTAGCACAGAGGTGGGAGCTTCTGACTTGACAGGTGTGGTCCCACCTACAGGCTGGTCTCTCTCCTGTCCTAATCAGGGTTCTGCAAGCACACCAGCTGATGTCTTGTGGCAATCTGGGTCTTGTTCACAAGCAAGCAGAAACCTTCCTGGTAACTGTGAAATTTGGCAACAACTTTGAAACAGAGAACAGAGGCCGCAATAATTGCCGCTTAAAACTGAGTTATTTCTTCTCAAAATTCAGTGATTTAGCATAAGTTATTAGTCAATAGGTCACACTATTGATATAATTGTGTGACCTACACTCTCCCTCCTCCTTCAACACATGCTTTAATATTGACTGATGTCATCAAATTGGAGCACACAATTGGATGTTGATAGGTGCAAACGTCTGGACAGACACACAAACAAATATATACATAATTTGAAAATAAGCAAATAATGCTATACAATCATTATAAAAGAAGGATTTAGCCAAGAGCAGAACTTAAAATTACACCTCAGAATGTATGCTGGCATTTGTTTTTGTCATATTACCTGGAGCCCAGCTCAGAATCAATACAGAGCAGAGTCATCTTCTGTTTACTTCATTGTCTTTTCAACATCCAAATACGCGTACTCAATTTCTTGATCAGCAGGGCCAGTGTTTGTAAATTCATGTCTTGTGTATTCCTTGTTCAAGTGTCTTGAAATCCCTGTCATTTCATGTGGAAAATCAAAATTCCCATATTTTTTGCAACAACATTTTAGTGAAAGGAAAAAACTAAAAATGTCATTGCACACATGATCTTCATAAAATCCCAGACCCACTCTTTATGCATGTTATTCAATGTATATGTCTGTCATTGTATGCAATGAATGAGAAAGGAACAGGAAAGTAAAAAAAAGGGAAGACATGGGATGAAGAAAGCTAACTAACTTACTTAAAAGGATTTATTTGGTATACATATTTCGCTAGAGCTGTGTGAAGCTGTGTAGATCAGTTGGGCACACCTAGAAGAGATAGAGCTTAAAACTGCAAAGGAGCTGTCATCATGCAGTATTAACAGAATAATTTTGCAGTAATAAACTGGTCCACACTTGGATACTTTAACTCAAGTAGAAAGGAAAAATTTGAACTAAAATCCTAAATTTCAAATGGCTAGGGAAAACTACTGGCCAATACCTATTCCCTCCCTGTTGACCAGCAAGGATGGTGTGACATTTATCCTTCATACTCCTTCAGACATTCACCTGACATAAGGTTATTCTCCCTGTATTGGCACTGCTGACCCCAGCTGCCTCTCAAGATCTGCTGTGCCTGAGCTTTGCATGGGCATGGAAAAGGGCTCATTCCATTGGTGCTCTCTGGAATAAGGTGAGCCAGTACATCTCTGGGAAAGGTTTGCACTTGTGAAGGTGTCAGAATACAATTCAATCCACTTGCCTTCTGACAAAATAGCAGTCAAAAAGAAAACTTTCTGAAGCAACCTTGTTTGTTTGAAAACAAATGAATTTTCAGTGTGGCAATTTCTCTTCCAGAGCATGATTGGCTCCAGAGAAGCCCAGGAACAGGCTGTGACAACACCCGGACTTCTTGGTCACACTCTTAGGTGTATGTGAATGCTCCACAACTCTGCAAGAAGAGGTTGGTAGCCTTGGCTGGAAGGCAGTAGGTGGTGGCTACCCTGCCAGCCTTATTGGTACTAATGGTGATACTCAGCAAAGCAAGAATTTTGGATTAAATGTGGGAGACAGGTTTGAATTTCAGCTTTTGCTGGCTTCTTGAATTGGCATGGATAAAATAATGTAACCTTACTGGGCCATGCTGTAGTGGGTTGACTCTGGCTGGATTCCAAGCCCCTACCAGAGCTGTTCTATCACTACCCTCTGGAAATAGGAGAGAGAAAATACAACAAAAGGTTCATGAGTTGAGGTAAGGACAGGGAGAGATTACTTACTGAACACCATGATAAGCAAACCAGACTCAACCTGAGGAAATTAAGCTATTTGATTACTAACAAGATCAGAGCAGGATAATGAGAAATAAGACAGACCTTAAAAACTTATTCCCCCAACCCTCCCTGCTTCCCAATTCTACCTCCTCTCCCAGAGCAGCACAGGGAGTTTGGGAGTGGGGTTTACAGTCAGTTCATCACATGTTGTTTCTGCATGAGGTCCATGCTCCAGCATGGGGTCCTTCCCACAGGCTGCAGTTCTTCATGAACTGCTTCAGTGTGGGTCACTCTCACAGAGTGCAGTCCAGTCCCTCAGGGACAGCTCCAGTATAGGTCCCACACAGCATCACAAGTTGTATCAGAAAACGTGCTCTCCCATAGGTTTTCTCTCTCCACAGGTCCACAGGTGCCTGCCAGGAGCTGCTCCAGCACAGGCTCCCCACAGATTCACGGCCTCCTTTGGGAATCCACCTATTCTGGCATGGGCCTTCTCCACAGGCTGCAGGTGGATCTCTGCACCTGTTAACCTCCGTGGACTGCAGGGGTCAGTCTGTTTCATCATGGTCTTCACCACAGGCTGCAGAGGATCCTCAGCTCTGGCACCTGGAGTACCTCCTCCCCTTCCTTCTCAACTGACCTTGGTATCTGCAGAGTTGTTCCTCTCACATATTCTCACTCTTCTCTTCTCTGACTGCAATTACTTCTGCATAATCACTTTTTTCCTTATTAAATATGTTAGCACAGTGGTGTTACTGCCATCACTGATTGGCTTGGCCTTGCAGCAGTCGTGGATCTATCCTGGAGATGCTGGAATTGGTTCTGCTGGGCATGAGGAATCTTCTAGCAGCTTCTCACACAAGCCACTGCTGTAGCCCACTCACTGCCAAAACCTGGCCATGCAAAGCCAGCACACATGGTGATACGTACTCTGCATATGAAATGCAAATGAGAGCACTTCTCTACAGTTCACAATATAGCATTCATTGTATCCTTGTGAGAGGCTGTGAGATCACTGCAGTCATCTCCCCAGTGCTATAAGTATCAGTTTCACTAGGTAAGGGTGTATTTAAATAGTAGTCCAGTTTTCTTAGGACTTTAAGCAAAGACTTTTCCAAATCTAGGTTAAGACAATAAGATCATTCAAGCCTGTACCAAGGTCTCTCTGACACCAAGCAGAAAGGCAATTCCTGCATCCTGCCTCCTGGCACCAACCCAGCTCACAGACACCTGGCCATGCCAACTCTTGCAATTCCTTTGTCCTAAGCTTAAAACTTAATGCTGGGATAAGAGCTTTAAGGGAGGTATGAGAGAAAAAGAACATCTGGCTGTTTTACCAGAAATGGCTCCTTAAACACCTCGTTGGAATGTGCATTGGTAAATTTGCCTGGCAGAATGGCTCTGCCTTCACATTGGCTCTTCCCTTAGAAGCCAAGGGGAAAGTGCCTGCCCACAGGCAAGACAGCTAGGCTGGGGCAGTGACAGGAAGCCATCAGGATGCCGCGTTGAGGTGCATGGGAAACTGGTCCATGAGTCCTGTGGTTTTTAGCTGAGCACACAGGAGCAGGGTCAAGGAAGCAGGGGCAGGCTAGAGTTGGCTAGGGTATTCATGGATCAGTGGTGCCTGTGTGCCACCGTGTAGAAGGGAGAAGGAAAGAGCAAAGAGAACAGGCCTGAGAGCTGGAGGACAGAGATGAGGCCATGCATGGTGGTAGTGAGGGTGCTGTTTTAGAGAGGTGTGCCATGGGGCTTAAGACCTCATTACTTACTGAAATGTAGTAGAAAGGGAAGGTCTCAGCTCAAGAGGGCTGTGCTTTTAGCAAAACTGTGGGACAGGTGCAGAAGAAAGGCGCAGAGCTGAAGAAATGAGGAGCAGGAACTGGTGCTCCCATGGTGACAGTGGTATCTGCATAAACTAACTTTGGGAGTCCTCAAATAGTGGAGTGAATAGGCATAGATTTCCAGAGGCTCTACACTCTGGAAAGTGACTGTTTAACCTGAGCTGTAAATGGGATATCTCCAGTACAGTGTACTCTAATTGCACAGCTCTAGTTTCTCCCATTAACTACTCCCAGGGCTGACAAAAGGACTGCAGCATGCACTTTTATTAGCATATTTCCTCTGGTTCTACATAAAGGAGATAATTTTGCAAACATATCATTTCCTGCAGATTTGGACTCCAAGTGGTTCATTGCAAGTTTGGGACACCTGAGAAGTTAAAAGAAACAAAGCCAAGTTATACAATTAGCTTTTGTTTTCATCTCCACTTATTAATATACATTTATTTAAACCAAAGGGTCACCATATATGGTCACACAGAACTCTCAAAAGGAAACATCCTAAACTAAAAATCACTTAGCAAATTATTTTAAACCATGCCTAAACCATGTGGATGACCACCTTTTCCTGAGTGCAATGGGAAACAACAGGTGTCACTGCAGGCACTGCCCAAACAGCCCAGTGCCTCTGCCAGGCTTCCTTCACTGGAGTTGAGGTTGTGTGGAGGTGGCTCCCACCATCAGTTTTTTTTTGCTTGCTGGAGCTGCCACTGCCTGGTCTGGTCCATGCACCAGCAAGCTGAGAGCAGCCAGTCCAGTAGCTGTTATTGCCTGGCAGTTTAAGAAGAGAAAAGTGGAGGGGAGCAGCTGCTTGGCTAGTTTACATCAGGTTCAGTTGCTTGAGAAAGGAGCACTGTGGAGGACACTAAGGAGCGGGAGAGAAGGTACATGGGTGGGGGGCACAAATCTGCTGATGGAGGGACAGCAGGATTTGAGATGAGGTGGGAAGAGCTGCTGTGGTAGGGAAGGACAAATCTAAAACTCAGACACAGGTGTACACCAAGATGGGCCCAGTGAGTCACACTATATGAGCCCCAGCATGTCTGATGTGCAGGAGGCTTTCACTTCCCTTTGCTTCCAACTACCTCCTCCCAGTTTGTACACTGCGAAGAGGGAAACCTCAAACAAACACAAATGGAGGAAAAGAGGTCAGGTTTCTGTACATGCTTGCAGAAACAGGGTGCATTCCATACCCAGGAATGACTGCGGTGGTCCAGCAGTGAGCTCAGGGTGAAGGCCAGAGCAGTGGGAGGAGTGCAGCCAGTGACTGGGGACACTCCAAGGACACCCTCTGCCCAGTGCCAGGCTTCAGCATTGTTCCATATCAGCCAAAGTTACCCTTACTTGTCAGTTCCACCATGGACGCTGCACATTGTAACACGTGCAGCTCAGAGAGGACCTGATCCCTGGAATTGAAGGGGTTTGGTCATTGACCCATATGTCTTCTTAAGAGCAAGAGAAACAGCCAGGAATATGGTACTGGGGCAGCACTAGCTTCTCTTCCAAGAATTTGTTAATCTTTTCAACCTTGGTTTTCACTCCAATGCAAATGACATGAAGCAGGGGTTTGGTCCTGGGGTGAGATGCTGTAGGTCATCAGGCTTTCTGATGGGAGGAAAGAGATGGGGTTAATCACAACAGGAATTGCATTTGAGAGTTCTGCAATTAGATGCCACAAACTATTTCACCTTTAAAGTAGTAGACTGCTCTACTTGTTTCCTACAAAATAATACTTAGCCCTCTGCCTCACCCCAGTGGTGTGAAAATTCACTTGCCCATAACTGAACGTGCTCTGAAATGCTTAAAAAAACAACCCCAAAGTTTCTATGTTATGTTGCAGAGATCTACTGCAAAACAGGTTAAAATCTCCACTGCTTCAAAGGAGTTAGTCCACTTTATCCTAGTGAACTCTGAAAAGAAATCAGGCATGCAGACTGTTAACATAATGCCAAGCCACAGTGTGCATTTTGAATCTAGCAGAAGAGTCATCATTTTTAAATCACCATTTTGGAAAAGTTGCTCTGAGAAGAACTCTGGTTACAATATCAAATTTTCAAATCTATTGTTGTGACGTTAAATATGACACCTCTTAGCCACAGAATCATAGATGCTAAGAGAAAGGAAATTTCCAACACTTTTCCTATTACTGCCAGCCTACAAATGGAAAGAAGTCCATGCACAGCTGTGATGATAGCAAATTTTGACAGCAGAGGCAGCAGGAAAGCAGAAAACCCAGATCTGCCATGAGTACATATAGCATGTTACTCATCTCTACTAATACATATTTTCATTCAAATTGTCTTTATATCCTTCTCACAAAATGCACATAGATACGATGAAAAATCTCATAATCTTGGAGACCCCTTTTTTATTAAACTGCATAATTAATATGCCATAAGTTAGAAAACAAAACTGAAATCACAGTAGTCCTTCCAAAGGAAACAGCCTCCAACTAATATTTCTATGTGAATATAAATCTGCCTTAAAATAACTTAAATCATTTTACAATCACAGGAAACAAACAGAGAAAGATTTACCAGCATAAATTGAGACATCATGTCTAATGCACTTAGGGGAATAAACAGAATAAATCAAATAATTAAGAATTTCAAACTAAAGAACTGTGAGTGCACCAGAGAGGGAGGTAAGTTCAGAAACAGCCTTTGCTCCAGCTGAACCCACCTGTCCCTGCACTTTGATGTCACTGCTGAAATAATGGCTAATGAAGCACAGGTGCTGCATCCCCCTGGACAATTCCTTCTCCTTACAGACTGAAGGCTTCCTCTGACTGATGTGTGGCTGTATCCTCTCTTTCTATGTGCCCCTGCAATGATGGTCTTTCCTTTTTGAATCAGGTGTCAATGTAAAGCATAAGAGCTGCAACTCACTGTACATGTGGCCACAGAAGTATTGCTCTAAAATTCATGAGCATCTTATAACAGGATTATCATGATGCAGGCTAAGCTAAAGTCAGTCTAAAAGCAACTAAGATTAGTGCAAGGTTGCACTCAGCTTCTGGGGTTTCAGAGCTGAGTCTCTGTGAAACTGTGGGGAACTTAGTCTGTGTACCCCAGGGCTTGAGGCTTTATATGGGAGCTGTTTCCAGAATTTGCTGTTGTTTATTATAAAGCTCCCAGAATGTTTCCAGGGTTTTAAGATATGTGTCAGTTGCTTTTCTATTCAGGCACTAGGGGCCACAGCAACTTTGGGGGACACTTTCTCTTTTTTGCTTCACTTGCCTGAAAAGAACCGGTGATGCGGAAAGAGCTCACGGAGGGCAGAGATATGTGGAAAAGCCATGCAAGGCTCTTGTCTATCCACAGTGCTCAAGATGCACTGACATGCAGAGGTCCAAGTACATAAGAAGAAACAGGTCACAGGCCCTGGCTGGGGAGCTCCACCACCACTCATGCCCAAATCTAAGGCAAGGAGAGTCAGTGGAAACACCACAGTCCCCCATGTAGCCAGCGCAGAGTACATGTGCTGTGACAGCACAGGTTTTTCCTTCTCTGTTTTCCCCAAGGGCAGTAATGGATGTCGTATTTTATTAATGATAACAGAAGAAAACACTGGAATAGCAGAGGTACCCTACATAGCTGTAGCTTCGCCTCTGTGACACCATTAACCCAGAAGAGCATCTCCCGAGCAGCAGCAATGTTGTATGGCTTGTGCTGACACGCCAAAGACAGCTGCAACTTTTTGTGGGATATAGCTATACATTTCATTTCGGCACAGATAATCTTACTCTGCTTGAGGGCAGATGTGAAGAATGAGACCTCTCTGGCAAGTGCAGCGTAAAAACAGTTCCTCAAGCATCCACATCTATTTAACAAGTCTACATCTAATAAGCAGCAAAGACCTTGTTCTTTAACATTCGTATATTGGAATTGTTTCAATGTTTGACCTTAGGGGACAACGTATGATTCTTGGGGCATTTGTAGCCTTGCTAAGCTAAAGAGAAATAGTCAGGGGTTTGGTTCAGCTTCAGTCTTACAGCTGCAAAATACTCTTACCCGAAACAGTCACCAGAGTCAAATCCCATTGCTACAGGAATTTATGCCGCAAAATAATGATGTTACTTTGAAGCCTGAGCTGGGAGCTTGTAAACCCCAACACAGTAATTGCCCTGCTGCAAAAGGCTTCAGACTGATGGTGCTCTCTTAATACACACACCTAGGGGTGCAAATATCTGCCCCAAAAGCTGCTTCAGGTGCCTGGCACAGGGTAGTGAAGGGTAAGTAAAGACTGGTGGGACTGAGCAGGTTCACCCAGCCTTTTCCCCCTTTGAATCTCTTTGCATCTGAAAAAATCATCACATGTAAGCATACGGGAAAGGCATTTATGTTCAAGAAAATAAAAAAAAAAAAAATGTTGAGTTTATCCTACGCTTTTAAAGCAGCACACACAAAATTTCCTAGACATGAAAGTTTAATAATGCCTTAATTCAAGCCACTGACTGCTGGAAATGTGATTGTTTACAGAGAATTAACAACACATGATAATTTGCTTCTTCTCAAGTTCATCACTTTGAACATGGAGATGAACTGGATGTTTTCTGGCCATAAAGAAAATTAAAAGTTTGAAAGGATTTTTAAAACCAGGATGATTTAAAGCAAGACAAATGGTACCTGGTTTAAGTTTGCTGGGCTCAGTTCTACCCTCCCACATTAGAAAAGACTCCTTTACCCTTGATCTAAAACAGAGTTGTGGCTGATGACAGCAAATACAAATATGAAAAACATGATTCTGCTACTGACTCCCAGGGAAGGAATCTCTGATTCTTTATCGGATTTCCTGTGGTGGATCTTTGATCAGAAAAAAAGAAGAGTAAGTTATTTGAAAAAGCTGTCATCGAGTGAATGGTACTGCTATGATAGATTGTAATAAAATTCAGTTTTAAAAGGGCTTTATAACAGGAAGAACTGAAAACAGAAATACAGGAAACGAATATGCAGAATTCTATGATGTGGGAGGTAAGAACAGTATTAAGCAAAAATGAGTCTAAGCTGTGGTATCTGAACCTGACTACCATCTTTCCCAAAGACTGGGGCTATAATACCTTTGAATGGGATCTATATTTACCACCTTGTGTTATAACTGATTCTAGTATTACATTTCCTTTCTCTTTTGTTTGACAGATGAATAGGCTGATTCTTCACCAGCAGAAGACAAAAGAGGAAACTGGGCAGGTATTTTCTGGAGAGCTATGGATAGAAAATGGGTTTATTCCCTTCTTACCATGGAGAAACATCCTTCCCTCAGCAGCCAACTTTTGTATTGTTCAATACAAACCAGTTAGATACTCTAAGAAATATAATAAAAATGTACATGCCCAGGTTTTACATTTCTTTTTAATTGTAAGTAATCGTAAGTCAACTTATTTCCATAGATTTTCTTTTTTTATGTTACACACCCTCCCCTCATGAGGCATCTCTTCTCTACAGGGTATAAAGTGAAAGAGGGGAATTTTATATATTAGGAAGAAATTTTTTAATGCAAGGGTGGTAAGACATTGGCACAGGTTGCACAGGGAAGTTGTGGCTGGCCCAACCCCGGCCGTGTTCAAAAGCAGGTTGCATCAAGCCTCGAGGAACCTGCTCTGATGAGGAGGTGTCCCTGCCCAGGGCATGGGGGATTGGGACTACATAACCTATGAGGTCCCTTCCAACCCCTTAATATCTACAATACTATGATACTATGATACTATGATAAAAAATCACCCTCTGAAGGCAAAGTAAACCCTGATTCACCTCAGCAAAGGTCTGTAGCATACTCCATATCATGGGTACCTTGGTCTAGAGTGAAAAATTCCAGCATTCTAATAATGCCACTGCAAGCATGAGGCTTTGCCCACATCATTACAGGTACATAAGTTCTGATGTGGATATCATAGTATCACTGAAGACCAGGGTCATGTCTGGCTGCTCCCTGTTGTCACAGAGCTGCACCATCAGGGTTAAATGGGTTATAAGTTCCTTTCCATTTACATGTTTTCTGCAAGTTTTAGAGTTCAAGTTTGCACTACACATTTTCATAGAAGCATGGAATGATTTGTATTGGAAAGGACCTGTAAAGGCCATCTAGTCCAACCCACCTACAATGAGCAGGGATATCTTCAACTAGATAAGGTTTCTCAGAGTCCTGTCTAACCTGACCTTAAATGTTTCCATGGATGGGGCATTCATCACTTGTTTGGGCAACCTGTTCCAGCATTTCATCACTCTCATCATAAAAATTCTCTTCTTTGTATCCAAACTGAATCTAGTCTCTTTTAGTTTAAAACCATTACCCCCTGACCTATCACAACAGTTTCTACAAGTCTCACCTCATCATTCTTACCAGACTTCTCTAAGTATTGAAAGGCCACAATGAGGTCTTCCCAGAGTGTCCACTAAGCTGAAGAACCCCAACTCTCTCAGCCTTTCTTTATAGGAGATGTGTTCCAGATTTATGCTGGCAATGAGAGGGAAATGTTTCATCTCCTACTGATAGGACTATACTGCTATGCAGACAATGCAAAGCCACTAAACAGTAACAGAGATGTGAATCCCACCTTTCAGTAGTTGGTATTACTGGAGAAAAAAACATCTTTTTTCATCTCAAGAACCTGTCCATTGCAGCCAGCAAAGTGCATGTGTCAAGAAGACAATTTTAACTAAATTTGCTGCCATTAGACAAAAAAGGAAGTGGTATTATTAGAAAAAAATGGGAAATACATGCTTTTATTATGAGCAGTGCATGTGGGGTTTCCTTATGAACAATATATGTGAATCTATACAGCTTTGGCATATATACATATTCATTATTTGTACAATGTTTTCAGAATCTCAGACATTAATTATATGAAAGTCAGTCTTATTTGAGCATAAAAGACACTGTTCCTATTCCCACTGTGACACAGTGACAAAATTCCTAATAACTTCAAAGGGAAGCAGAAACAGATCAAGGAACTGGGTGACCTTTTTACCCCACTTCCAGTTTTTGCTCCTTAGATCTAATATTTATTATGAAGAACAGCATTATGAAATAATAATACCTTTAGCTTCTGACTAACCATGAGTTTGAGTGACTGAAAAGAAACATGTGAAATCTGTATTGTCTGCTCAGAGGGGTGGTAAGTGGAACAGCACAGCACCCCAGTGCAGGCTGTATGGTGAGGCCAGCTGGCAGCCAGGAGCCTGCGCCGGTGGCCAGCTGAAACCATGCAAACCAAAGGGATGCAGCTGCAGGCACATGCTGTCTCCCAAAGTGCTCCACACTTAGGGGCCTGAGATCTGGAAAGACAAAATAAAATTATTGCTTGTGCAAGCCCAGTAATTAAGTCTTAACTGGGTTCTCCATGTATTCTATGAGTCTTTTTTTCCCATAAGGCTGGGGGGTTTTGGAGGTTTTAATGATTGTTTTTTATTTAGATTATAGAAGAAAAACAAAGATCAAAACCACAAATAATTTCTGTCGAGGTGTTCAGAGCAAATGCATTTTTTGTTACTGTTATGCAAGTTTGTTTTCACTGACATAGACCTAATGTTTCAGGGTTAGGAGAGGATTCAGGGGAAAAAAAAGACAAAGCACTGCCCATATGGTGACAAGCAAAAAGTTGTGGTTAGCACCTCATTGTCCACGTGGAGGCCAGTGACAAGTGGTGTCCCTCAGGAGTTGGTGCTGGGGCCGATACTGTTCAACATCTTTGTCAGTGACATGGACAGTGGGATTGAGGGTACCATCAGCAAGTGATGACACTAAGCTGTGTGGGGCAGTCACAGCTGGAGAGAAGGGATGGGACATCCAGAGAGACCTTGACAGGCTTGAGAGGTGGAACAATGCAAACCTCATGATGTTCAACAAAGCAAAATGCAAGGTCCTACACCTGGATAACACCAATCCCAGACACACCTACAGGCAGGGCAGAGAAGTGATTGAGAGCAGCCCTGAATCCTGGGCTGCATCAAAAGGAGTGTGGCCAGCAGACTGAGAGAGATAATCCTTCCCTTTATCTACTCTGTTCTTGTGAGACTCCATCCGGAGAACTGCATACAGTTCTGGTGTCCTCAACATAAGAAGCACATGGAACTCTTCGAACAAGTCCAAAGGAGGGCCATGAAGGATAAGAGGACTGGGGCACTATCCCTATGAGGACAGGCTGAGAAATTTGGGGCTGTTTAGCCTGGAGAAGAGAAGGCTGTGTGGGGAACTCATAGTAACCTTCCAGTATCTGGAGGGGGCCTACAGGGGAGCTGGAGAGAGATCTTTGTTAGGAACTGTAGTGATAGAACAAGGAGTAATGAGTATAAATTGAAAGAGGGGAAATTTAGATAAGATATTAGGAAGGTGTCTTTTAATGTGAGGGTGGTGACACACTGGCACAGGTTGCCCATGGGGATTGTGAATGCCCCAACCCTGGCAGTGTTCAAAGCCAGGTTGGATAAGGCCTTGAGCAACCTGTTCTAGTGGGAGGTGTCTCTGCCCATGGCAGCGGAGGTTGAGACTAGATGATCTCTAAGGTCCATTTCAACCCCCTAACACACTATGATAAAATTAAAACAGAGCCAAGGTAGTCAACACTGTGCACTTTCATTTCAGCTCAATTTAAGACAGTAGGATTTAAGACAGCTCAAATTAAGATCTTGCAGGAAGCTGAAGACACAGTATGGGTACAGCCTGAGCTCATGGTGCTACCAGGTTTTTAGCATGCCTGCTATGAAGTTGTTGAGTGAGTCACAGGTGGGTCTTGAGGTAGGTTTTAACTGGAAGTCTAAAGGCCCTGCCTGAGGTACACACATGAGGCACTGACTTGCAGGGGGAAACTCATGCTTGGCTCTCCAGGAAGACAGGATGAACTGTGGGACAAGAGCAAGAGGGACCACCAGCCAACAAATCTGTTTGGGGCCAGCCTGTGCAGCAGTCCCATAAAACAACAAGCCTTCTGTACTTTCTCCTGCCAAGGTTAACCTAGGGCAGGTATGGGTGGTAAAGATAGCAGTTTGCACAGAGCTATTGCCTCCAGCTCTCTGCGTGGGGGCAAGCAGAAACAAGATACCACCCTTATGTCCCCAAGACTAGTAATATACTGAAGAAGATGTGCAGTAACTGGAACAAATTGCTAGTGAGTTATGCCCTGCACAGAGAAACAAAGGGAAATTTCAAGTTCCAGTGTCATTGTCTCCTGCTCTGAGAACTCTAAGGATCAACACTACCTACTGTATGGACTGTATGCACCTATACATGCATTTATCTAGGCTACTTCCACTCTAATTCACAGTAAGTGTGTTGGTAGCACTTTCTACTTCTCCACAATTACACACAGAAACCAACCCAACTCCCTGGTAGTTAAACTTGCATTTGAGCAGCTATTAAAACCTCCTAATTTTTTAAAAATTACGTTTTTAATTACAGTTTGAAAGCCACCTCAAGTATCACTTTTCTGGCATCTTTATGCCAGATACAAGCTTAGTACAATCTCACTGACAACAAATTGCACCAGAAACAATCACAGCCCACTAAAATGCTACAACCCTTATTCTTCCTTGTGAAGAAGGAAAAGCTTGCCCCTAGGCTAAGAAGTTTATACAGCAGAATTCAGTCCCAGACTTCAAACAGCTGAATGGAGCTGCTGTAACATGGGATTATAATGAAACAGCTTCAGAGCTCTGGTTGTAGTGGGTGGTGGAGCAAAGGCTGCGTAAGGGAAGTCAGAGCCTAATGTTTCTTGTGATGCTGTTCCTAGCTTCAAAGCCATTTGCTAAATTGCTCTGCTCAAACCACTATTAAACAAAGTACTTTCTAAAATATGACATTCTGTATAACCACACTTAAGAAAACCAAATTTTAACAAACGTTTTCCTTAGCCACTGTGTGGTCTCTTGGGACATAATTACCCAGAGAGCTACACAGATGGCACAGACCAACCTTCGTTCTTGGATTTGGTGATTCATGGCTGCTGGCACAAAATAACATCATACAGGCCAATTCCTAACCTACTCCTTATTCCTCAGGTCCTTCAGGAATGTGTAATGTGCTGTTTCCTCACATAGCATTTTAGGTCTCACTGAGCCATATGGTAGCTGCAGCCCTTCTCTCAAGTTTACTACTCTTGTGGTAGAGACAGGAAGAGAGAGGTGCTCTCAGGCAGATCCAAACTACCTCTGCCCTGGGCAACTGCTTTGTAACAGCTTGAACTTCACTCTGACTGCTGTCTGCAGTACAGTGTGCATGTCCCACTCCACAGCCCCTGCAATAACATCTCATGGAGGGGCAGGGAAGACAGCTGAGGACAATACACTCTTAAGCCACTTCAACAGCAGGCATTGACATGCAGCCACAGGGTATTCTCTGAGCCCCCTAAGGGGTTTGCTTTTGATGGGCCAAGAGTGGAAACCGGATGTATAACTTCCAATCCCCATGCAGAAAAATCTTTTCCAATCCCATTTGAAGCCTGGCTTTGACAGAGAAATCCTACCTCCTTGTACATCCATATGTTCACCATAATTAACTCTCCCACGCCGGCTGGGAGCAGAATGTCACGGCATAAAAGTTAATGCTGATGGGACGTTATCTCCTCC
Organism: Acanthisitta chloris; assembly: GCF_000695815.1. Classification (NCBI taxonomy): domain Eukaryota; kingdom Metazoa; phylum Chordata; class Aves; order Passeriformes; family Acanthisittidae; genus Acanthisitta; species Acanthisitta chloris. Next base: position 54,164 of record NW_008672139.1, on the reverse strand, counting down.
TGCAGTTGCCTTGGGCAACAGGGAGGATAAATGAGCTAGCAATGTGTTTCTGCCTCTAATACCTATGAGCCCAACCAGAGAGGATAAATAGACTGCATTTTTTCAATAAAATAAACAGCACTGACATTTAAATATCACCATTAAAGTTAGGAATGACTAAAACAACAAAAATATATTGGTCATAAGTTTGCCAGTAGAACATCTAATAAAACAGCAACATCTTGTGCTTTAAGTCTCCTAGCCAGGAAGAAGATATAATAGCCCCTGCTGCAAACTGGGCATGTGCAATGGACCTTCTGAAAATGAACCACAACTAATAGTTATGGATTGGAAATCCGTCTTTAATGGTGGGAGTGTTTATGTATTTGTTGCCCTAAATACCAAGTAGCTTATGTATTTACTAGAAAACTAGTCCCCTGCTCACTTCAGGGGTGGCAATGAGAAGGGAGGAGAGAGGCAACAGAAATGCTCTCCTTGCTCCCAAAGACCTGGGATGTATGATGGGTCTTGCCCCCACTGCAACACAACCCTTGCACAACCGCACAGGTACAACAGCTGAGCTCCTTCTATGAAGAGAAGTTTTTTCAAACAAAGACTACAGGTTGATAGTTTCAGACAAAAGCTAGATCAAGCAGAACTGCCTCAAAATCAACAGCCCTTCTCATTACAGTTTTGATCAATCTAAACCAAAATTCTCTGCTCATTTCTGATTTGAGGGGCGAAATCCTCCATTATGAAAACCCATACATAAAGAAGGAAGTGGGCCCTTTGCTATCATCTTTGGAAAAGCCTCCTGCTGACACCAGCGGCAGATGGATCAGTAAAGTTTTTTAATGCATAAAAGAGATCACTCAACCTGACTGAAAATCCTGGGGATAGTGGCTTATGGTCTTATTCTTGCTATCAGCAATTTGGCTTATAGCTACCTCCAAAGTACTGCTTTGAATATTTTATGTAGACAGCAACAAAAAAATATGATGGAGTAGAAGCAGAATTCAAGATTTTAATGAACCAAATACAATGTCTGAGGCAGCTCGAAGCAAATGATAGAAACTGAGTCATTGAACATATGGTGCATTTCTGAATGAATCAGTTGTTTTGTAAATAATAATACAACCTCTTTATTACAAGATCTGGGCTGTGAGCTATCCAGTATCTCTGCAGTTTCTCTGCTATCTCCTAAGTTTATGCTACCACAGAGTGGAGATGATGCAACTGGTTTTCAAGAAAAAGATTCTGTTAGGAAAAATCACATGACAAGGACAAACTGCAAGACAACAGGCCGTTTGCCAGCTCAATATCCAAAACATTCAGCCTACTGGTTCTTCTCTGTTCTAACTGAAATTCATGTATAAATATTTCTTTTCACATTCCAAGCTGGAGCACACAAACCCTGTCCTAGACATTGGTTCCAAAATCTTGACTGTTTCATGGTCATGGCTAGACTGTTTTATCATTTTCACAGGCTTCTGCCTGCATTCTGTTTCACCCACAGAGCTACCAGATGAACAGTTTGAGACAGACCCTCTATAGATGGGCTTGTCAGCAAGCAGAGAAGGTCTTATCTCTCAATCCAAGGCTTTTCATAGTAATACAACATTCACTGTCAGAAGCCTCTATACCATGAGGACACTGTTTCCATGGTCCCAACCCACTGCTCCCTCCCCAGGTAGGTCTTTCCATTTCTTATTCTCCTTACCATTCCCCTTTTTATCTTGTTTAACTACGCATTTTTACTCCCAGGGTCCCCTCCAGCACCTTCCTATTCACACGCCTTCCCTCCTCTCCTCCTTGCACACACAAACATCTTGCAGCCCTGCTTTGCACGCTGCTTTCACACTGAACTGAATCCATAACACCACCACCATGACCTTTCTTCAGTCAAACCTTCTGCACCTCGCCACCAGACTGGAAGGAAGGACCTCTGCTAGACTCTTCTTCACATATATCCAGAGTTGGCTCAAAAGTGGAATGCTTGATCCCAAGTGCTACACGAACAATCCAGACCCAATTACTTTTCATACAGTTTTCTGGAGACAAACACCCTCACAAAAGACAATTACAGACTGCTATTGTTCATGTTTCTTCATCATAGGGATGAGAGAAACAAAATGAGGAATTCAGGCTTCACTCTGCCCTAAATTTTGGTGGCTCAGGTAAAAATGAAGCTTAGCAACCTCCTACTTGTTTTTTTAATAACAAACTTCATCTTTCTGGTTCAATTTTAGAACTGTGCTCCTATGTTTACTCTTTTCTTCCAGAAAAATAATATAGTAAAAATCCAGATGAGATTTTAATACCTTTGTGACTGCTGGCAAAAAAAACACACAGGGTTTTATTCTCTACTACTTAGATTTTTGCCAGAAATAAGCAGAACCTTCAAGGAAAAAAAAAATGTTCATCTGAATATGCCATAATATATGGGGGTAATACATAACAAAACCTTTTTTAAGTTTCATTTATTTAAAATGAGTCCAATCAATCTCTATAATTGTCCAACAAACAGCAAATAAGCATAAACATTTCAAAACTTAAATATTAAAAATTCAGCAGTAGAAGTGAAAAATATTGGTTCGATCCATCTTCATGTCTCCTTTGTAAAGAATAACAGGGCAACTTGCAAGCATTTCCTCTGTAGTGTGTGAGATGACCTCCTCATCATCACTCAAAAGCTGTCACAAGCAATACAGAACACCCATCACTTCCTTATAGACTCGTTAAAAGTTAAATCCTGGAAACACATACATTGTGCCCAGTGCCTCTTTATTTGTCAGAGGGTCTCTAACATATGCAAGAAGGATGTTTAATTTATGAATCCCCTACTTATCCTCAAATGAAGAAATCAAATTCAGCCATGACTGATTTGCTAAAAATCTATTCTCACAACTTAAAATCTCTGAATGGAATTAATCCAAACACAATTACAAAATCACATGTCCAGCCCACAATTTGCTGATATTCCTAAGACTTTGCATCCTCCACCTCTACCCAAAATGTCTTTGTTTGGCACCATACCCCCATAAGCCCTAAGTAGTCTCATTAGTGTGACAGAGATTATAGATTTGAAGCATTTTGAAGGAAAATGCTGTTCTCAACAGAAGTTTAAGCCCAGCATTCACCAAAACTGCTCATCATGATCTGTAATTTCAAAGAAGCAGTACATGAGGCTTTTGCAAAAAAGCAAACCACTTGGTGTGAACAGCCTTGCACACTTTCCTGGTTGTAGTGAACTTTTCTCACACAAAAGGGATTCCCCTTGATGGAATTTAGCACATCAACACAAAAAAAACTACCATGGGGCAACTCCTAACTGGGACAGAGTGGTCATTAGGACAGTCTTACTGGCCACCAATATATGGGCTTCAGAGACTGCAGAGCTCTGCACCTCAGAGAGCAGGCCTTTAGCTACAATACAGCTACAACAAGGATTTGGAACACACAGTCATGCATGCCTGAACACACATGCAAATTTTTCCTTCATTATTGGAACAAAAACTTTCCACTCCTCTATCAAGTAGAGCAGATGTCCTTTGATTTCTGAGGAAAAGGTGAGAAGTGTTAAACACAATGGAGGGTGAGGGCTTAGACATGAAATGCAGAAGCTGAAAGCTTCTAAGATTTATCTTAGGAAAAAGCAATCTTTTTACATGCAGCATTCTTTAGAAAAGAAGTATTCTTTGGAAGAAGAAAGGAGACTTGTGTGTGTGCTCTATAAACTATCTGAATCCACTAGTCTGAGAATTAAGAACCACAACAGTTAGGCAAGTGTGGATTCCTGTTATCTAAATGTTTCTTAGGCATTTTTTGAGGCTCTATGCACCCAGACTGTGAGGTGAGATCCACTACAAGGCACATGGAAAAGGAGGAATGCCCCTATTCTTACATGTTTGTAAACATGCTTATTCATGTGAAGAAATTCATATTTCTTACTAACCCATTTTGAGCAGTATTACTGATAGATGCTTAAAAACCAGAACAATTAGAGTTATCTTCTCTCTTGCTTTGGGGTAACCTGGGGTCTCTAAATAGAGAGATCCCTTTCAGGACTCCTAAATGCTGGAAACACTTCTGCAAATCTGAATTTGATTAATGGATAACTGAACTGAACCTGAAAATCTTAAACAGGTTGGGTACCCTTTGCAGGACCCACTTTCTAGGTGCCCTCAATGGGGGTACCAAAATGGGAAACACAGGCACAGTGGTATAGAAAGAGCTGATAGAGCAGGAGACCACACTTGCAAGGTGATGAGAGCCACTGAAAACACATCAGTGAAGTGTGAGCTCATTAATTCAAAACAAAACAAAACAACAAAACAGGAAAAACCAAAACCCAAACAACAGCAGCAAAAGAAGCCCTAGCAAGCAAGCAATTGACAAACTGACTGGTTTTCCAAGTTCTGGCAATTTACTGTAGCTGGAAAAAGTCTGTCTTTTTTCTCTGTTCCAAAATCATGTTTAGTTGGGGAGGGTGATGGTTGGAAGTATCTTTATGTTCCAAAATGAGACTTTTTTTCCTCAGCACTATTAATTATGAGTGCAAGACAAAGAAAATTATGTGTAATTAACTCTCATTGCAAAGACAAAAGCCTTTTCCATTTAAAGGAGTTCAGGTGTTAGAATTTAATTCATTAGGGAAACAACAGCATTAAGAAAATTACCCTTTTTCTTAAAAAAAGTCTCATGAAAACCTGACATTTCTTGGAAAAGTTTCATGGAAAACCTGGCACATAAAATACAACTGTGGAAGAAAGATAAAACAAGTAAAGACTGAAGGGATGAAAAAAGAGCTATCAGACTTCTCCAACATCTGGTCTCATACTAAGGCATCATTTGATAACCACTTTCCATTTTCATCTCGCATGCGCAAATCTTAAAAACATTTTATGATTGTGTAGATGAGTTTTGATTGGAGCATTGACCAATCTATAACTGTAAGACTGGTAAGTTTGTTTATAAAGACAGTGTGTCTGGGTACACTGGGTTCCACACCGAGATCCCCCGTACTGATTAGATCACTATGCTGTAATGTAGTTTCCTTCATGTCTGCATTCAGTGGCCAAAATATTTTCTTTATTTATATTATTAGTTAAATAAATCTGTTCAGTTTTAAGCTTGTAGCTCTGTAATTTCCAGCATTGATTTGTTAAAATATGTGTGCTACAGGTCTTCTAAGTCTTACATCTTTCATTTACTAAAACTACAGTGTCTTGCTGACCAGAAGAGTATGAGGTTTTAAATTCCAAAACTATGTTTTTCAAGAGATGTTTAGGGCAAAGTATAAATAACTTTTTTTCCCTAAACACTTACTCATGCATGTTTGATAGCCACGTCTTTACTCACAGTGTGTTACTGTGATTTTATAGTATTTTGCAATAAAATAGTCCAGTAAGAAATTACTTAATATTTTCAGTTTGAAAATGTTCTGGTTTAATGAAGAGTTTATTGGCATTTTAAAGAAAAAGTTATGATACAGTTTTAGCTCTCTCCTCTGAACTGGCTGCTGTTTTGCAGGAAGTCATCCTGTTTTCTTCTTAGAAATAAGGCCTGTTATTTGAGAGAACTATCCAGGTTTGCTTCAGTGCTTACCAGGCATCTCTAATCATGTTCATTGATGGTTTCACCAGTAAGGATAGCTTTACACTATATAGTTATTGTGCACACCTGGCACCGAGGAACTGGAGATTCCCCAGGTGACAATGCAGGGAAGGCTGTGTCTTCTGTTCTTGGAGTAATCTGTATGTTGGAGGACACACCACCACACAACATTTTTACTGAGATTGCCAGAGTCTCAGATTTTCTCTTAGCTGGTTTCAAAGCCAATCTGTTCCCTGAAGAGGATTTTGGGGATGAACATCAAAGGATAAAGCCAGTGATATTACCCTCATCCACCCAGGACAGCAGGCACATAGAAGGCTGAGCCCAGCAAGGTCTTGCTTGCTACTTCTTAAAAAGAAAACTACATATTTACTTCACAGGAAGTCTATACATGTAGACTTTAATCCAAACTACCATGCAGATATAACCTAAGAGAGAGCAACTATTGAAAATATTGGTACCTATGAAATTAGAACTTTTGTTCAAAGAAGTCTACTTCCATTTTTTGAAGATTAAATTATCCCAAAATCTGTCTCAAACCAACTTGACATTTTACTTCCTACATGTCGTGGTTTAACCCCAGCAGCCACCGAAAGCCATGCAGCCACATGCTCACTCTCCCACCAGTGGGATGGGGGAGAGAATGGGAAGGGTAAAAGCTAGAAAAACTCATGGGTTGAGATAAAGTCAGTTTAATAGAGAAAGCAAATAGGGAAAGCAAAAGCTGCACACACAAGCAAAGTAAAGTGATGAATGAATTCACTGCTTGCCAGGGGCAGGAGGTGTTGAGCATCTCCAGGAGGACAGAGCCCATCACATGTAATGGTTCCTTGGGAAGACAAACACCATCACTCCAGATGTCACCCCTTCCTCCTTCTTCCTCCCACCTTATATACTGAGCATGATGTCCTGTGGTATGGAATATCCCTTTGGTCAGTTTGGGTCACCTGTCCCAGCTGTGTCTCCTCCTAGTCTCCCATGCACCTCCAGCTTCCTTTGCCAGTGTGGCACTATAGAAAATAAGAAAGGCCTTGGTTTTGTGTAAGCTCTGCTCAGCAATAACAAAAACATCTGCATTATCAACCCTGTGTTCTGAACAAATTCTGAACATAGCCCCATACTAGTCACTGTGAAGAAAGTAAACTCCACTTGAGCCCAAACCAGCACACCACATGAGGTGAAATTTTATAGGACTTAAGTGAGCACATTCAGCTAGTTTGCTTTCAAAAGATGTGGTGCATCCCTGAGAATTATGAGAGATATTTAGCCCATTTGGTTCCTCAAATACTTAGGATAGATTACTGTGAGAGACTGAAATGTTAAAGGTTAATGGCTCAAACAATCAGCCTTTTGCAAAAGCAGCAGTGCTTTGAGGAGGTCAGGTTAGCACCCCTCAGCCAAAGGGTAGGTAGGCCGAGAGCTTTTGGGTGTGGGTGGCAAAACCTCTGATCTGCATAAGAACAGCCCAGGTGCAGAGGGTATGCACACCCACCACCAGAGGATGGCCACAACAAACCAACCTTTGTTTAGCAACAAGCTGTTTTCTGAGCTAGACAACGTAAAACGCAGAAAGAAGCAGATTCAAGGAGGTGGCATAATATTTTTTATCATGCTAATATCATCCCTCCTGAATTCAGTTGCACTCAGAAAGAGACTGAAACAGGTGGAGACCGAATTATGTTAACAAGAAACAGAAGCTGAGTGCTTCTGTGGCACCTGGGGTTTTCTTAACCACAAGAAATAAAAGAGTTCCCTGGTCCCTCAGCCAAAGAGCTACCTATTGGGTTGGGGCATTCAGTCCACTGGACAGAGGAGATCCAATTGCCATAGTAGTTTCTATGGATCAATTGAGTGAAAGTGTCCAAAAGGCTGCCTGTCTCCAGTTAATGCATCAGTGCATACTGGAACCTGATCACGGCTCCCCAGTGACCATGCTGGTGGATCCAGATCACTTAACCCTGCTAATATGTGGTCTCTCAGACTTGTTAAAAAGTACGTGAATTCACGTGAAAGATTAAATCCACACTACTCCAGTGGATGACAGTGAACACTACACCCTCAATCAGACATCTTTTCAGTATCTGGAGGGGACTATGAGGGAGCCAGAGAGGGACTCTTTGTTAGGGAACTGCAATGATAGGACAAGGGCTAATGAATTCAAATTGAAGGAGGGGAAATTTAGGCTAGATATTAGGAGAAAGTTTCTC
>NW_008672139.1:38249-46190 GCF_000695815.1 Acanthisitta chloris | reverse complement strand
TTCCAACCCCTAAAATTCTATCACTCTGTGACAGTATCAGGCAGATTGAGGGGAAAAATGTGGACATGGTGGGAGGATGCCCAGGAACTTTTGTGTTTTGGACTCCCTAACCCAACAGCCAATAAACCTGAGTCTAAGACTGCCCTCTGCTGGGTTGAGTGGCTAAGTGCTGCTGCTGCTCACCAGGGGAAGGAGGTGAGAAAACCCTTCCCCAGGGTAGTGCAACTTCAGAAAGAGCAAACACAACCAAAAGGGGAAAGATATGCCCTCTGGATTAAAGATTTTACTACCGAGGGTGAGTCAGATGTGACTGTCCCTTTGTAATGAAATTACAATGATAATTTTTCTCCTGTGATTATGACCAGGGCACATCAGACATGTCAAAAGGGTTTCTCGTGTAACCCAGACCTGTTGTAAGGTTTTCTCCCGGAGTGAGTAAAGCCTACCCTCAGAGGGCTAACAGGGAGAAAGGCATTAACCTTCAATGGGTAAATGACCTATTCAAAAGGAATGAAAGCCTAGGGTGAGTCAAATAGGGACTGTCTCCTCCTGATGAAATTAAAGAGTTATAATGCTAGCCCTTCTCCTCCCAGTATCACCTGGGTGCATAACAATTGGCATGACCCACAAGCAGTGGCAGATAAGATTGCAATTCCTGCAAAAGAAAGAAAGAAAGAAAGAAAGAAAGAAAGAAAGAAAGAAAGAAAGAAAGAAAGAAAGAAAGAAAGAAAGAAAGAAAGAAAGAAAGAAAGAAAGAAAGAAAGAAAGAAAGAAAGAAAGAAAGAAAGAAAGAAAGAAAGAAAGAAAGAAAGAAAGAAAGAAAGAAAGAAAGAAAGAAAGAAAGAAAGAAAGAAAGAAAGAAAGAAAGAAAGAAAGAAAGAAAGAAAGAAAGAAAGAAAGAAAGAAAGAAAGATGGATTGACTTGTCACTCAGTGTTGTTTCACTCCAATCCATCCCAAGGGATCTGTTTACACAAACCTCAGTTACCCCACCTCAGGGGTGTTTCCTGGTAGTCAATAGAAACACATCAGCCATCATTCTGATTTCTTGTAACGGGAAAGAGATGAAGGCTCCATGGTTCAAATTGCTTACGAAATCAGTTTATTTGAAAACTACATATCTTGTTGAGCAAAAGCATAAAGAAGAGAATTTGGTACGGTCCTTATTATCATCATTCAAATGGAGATGTCTTTTGCTTTTTGCTGCAGTATAAATGCTGAAGAGATGGATAATCATAGCTGTGGAGCATTGTCTGCGCTACAATATCCATAGATATTACATAAATAGCAAAAAATTGCATTTCAGTTCTAAATTTCCGTGTATTATGAGAGACACAATAGGACACAATATAGAAAAGTAGTATATAGAGAGCACAAGGTACTCCATCTCCTGAACAGAAAGTAAAAGGTAACAGGTACTCTGCCTGCTCAAATCAGCATATGTTTGTTTTTTAAAGGTGCCTAAAAAGAGAAAGTCAAACGAAACAACACAAGGTAATCAGGATGCAGGGATAAGAGGTGTGGAGCTACTCTGTGTTGGGTGACACCATTCTGCCTACAGTCACCTAAGACACAGCTGTCTGATCTTACCAGGCTTACCTAGGCTTCCTCCACAGTTAATGAAATGGGATGTGAACCCCAAAAGCCTGTTCAGCCTATGTAGCTTAGGAGGAACAAATTAACTTACAGAACTGGCTTTGTGTACTGATAATAAAGGGAACCTAAGACGATCTGCATGGCAAAAACCTAACCTTCAGTGACTTTCTGCTTGTCGTGCCTTCATCTCTGTGATACCCATGCCACTTGCTTCCTCCAGAATCACAGGGCACACATGTCCTCCTGAAACACTTGAAGCCTACCAGGTAGTGGTTTACACATTGCCAGTACAGTCAGGTATGCTGTGCAAAGGACACACATGCTATATAAATATCTCCCAGCAATAGTATCTGCACAGAATGACTTTCAGAGGCTTTGGATCCTCTGCCATACCTGCAGCAATGGAGAGACACCCATTGCCTTCATCTGTTGGAGAACAAGCCCAGATGAGAAGGAAATCCTGAGGGTTATCCTACTCCCTAATAAAGGGAAACATCTGGCCTATAAAGTATGCATTGCATTTTTATAACTGTTTTTTCAAGTTTTTAAAAAGCATTAGGATTATAAAGATACTTCAAAAAGCTTATGCATGTGCCTATCACAATCCTTCTAAGTATATTACCTCATGTTCCAGGGATTGGAGGAATATATATGATTTAGGGAAGGGTGAAAGTTTGAAAAGCATCAAAATGACAGAATCCTTTCCTTTTGCAGAGAAACACTATTGATTTTGTAAGGGGGGAAAACCAAAAACATCGACATGAGCCATTAGTGGTTTAAAAGCTAAGTTCTCCATTTCAAAGTTCAAAATGAGAATGTGATTATTCAATATCAACTTTAAATGAGGTCTTAATGTGTCCCAAAACAGATGGTTCACTGTGAATGTTTCCTGTACCTAAAATAATTTATTCAGTATCACAAAAACAACAACTTTCAACAGCTGCTGAAAATAAATACTAATTATAGCAGGAAGATATAGCCATTCACTATGCCCCAAAATCATTAATAAGTCAACATGCACGTTCAGAGATGACAGCAGCAGTCACAATAAATGGCACCCTGTTTTGTGTGTGTGTTTTTAAGCTCAACAGACTTTGCCATCTGTGGTTAATTATTCTGGGATCATTGCCATTATTTTATTCAAGATTTGCTATCTGGTTTTAATAAATTAATGAGGTGTTAGAAAAATCCTTATGTGAATGGAAATAATGCATCACCACTGTTTATATAGCAGTCCCGATATCCCAATATCAGCTGCTGTTCCTCTTCTCAGAAGATATCATAAATGACTTCTAGCACGTAACGTGCTTCATTACCTTACTAACTGTCCTCTAGAAAACAATGCATGCTTATGTTTATGCTTGTGTTCTCCAGACAGACAGTTCCAGATTAAGCCTTCCACACTAGATGCCTGGTTCAACCTTTCTGGAAATTTTCAGCAAAACCAGCTATATTTGTTTGAGAAGAGAGTCAGGAAAAAAAATAAATAATTTGAAATTGGTGAATCCTTCTTAGAAGATGCCTCAGATCAGAGCCAGGTATGAAACAGGGATAAGGAAGGGAGGATTAACCTTGGTTATTTAAAATGTCTTTGCAGTTGCCATACAAATCTGTCCAGACTGGGGCAGTTTACACACCAGAGTGTTGCTGCATATGCTGTGTCTGCCCAGAGCTCCAGCTGGTGCCCCAGGAGCTGAATCCCTCTGCAGCCTTCAACAATGGGGCATTACCTGGTCTGGCTATGGAATCAGCCTCTCAGGCATCAGGCAGATGTGCTAGTCACCAATGGACCACCTTGCTGATCATCACATGGGCTGGAAGAAGCAGGAGAGGTATGAGTCACATTAGATGAGAGACAGGAGACCTGACCAGGACAGGGACTTTGACCTGTTTTGCCAGGACACTTTCATGGCTTGCTTGTCAGACACCTCCAAAAACAATGTAAATAAGGCTGATCCTATAAAAAGGAGCCTCTTCTGCTCCTCAGCTCCAGTGAAGATTCAGAGCAGGTGGACTCTCAGTATTAGAGAAGGCAGAAGGCCTGGGCCAGTTGCAGGATAACATCTCATAATTATAGGTGATTTTGTAATGCATATGCTAAATAAGGCTACTCACAATACTGTAACTTTGGCATTCCTTACGCTATAAATGCTTAACCTTGCAATCCAGGTATCTCTTCCTGTCTCCTTTGTACATAGTTTTTGTGTCAGTTCACTATTATATATGACTAAAACAGAACATAAGTCAATCCACTAATATTTAAGTACTAATAACTGAGGTCATTGGCGTTCCCTGGAGAACGGATGATGGGGTAAGAGAGCTAGTGGCTCAAGGAGGACCTGGGAACTATGAGCATTAATTACCTGAGAAATACCATGGGATGAGGTTGCCATTTCTCTAGCAGGGATGCCTGTGAACTTTAATTTTGGGGGTCTGATTGTAATCTGTCAAGACAGAGGAGAGAACACGTCCTGCTCCTAAGCTTCGTGCTATGAGAGCACAGAGGCCTCCCACTGTTAAGAAGCAGCAGAAGGGATTAGACTTCCTTGTATGAAAACTATTAGTGTGTCATTCAATCAGATCACCCCTGAGCAGAACTGAACATCCCCACTGAAGCAGCAGTTTGAAAAGCTCTTCTCTGTCTGGCTCAATTTGGTATAATCCCCTGAATTTATTGAATTAATACCAGCTGTCAGATATTTTTCACTGTGTTCTGCTCTCTACTTGCTCATTTTATGCCTGAGTCTAAACACTGTGCCAGCTAGGGTATTGCTCATGTCAAATATTTTTGCTTTGTACCTTAAGTTAGTCTGAGGCAAGACATGTCAAATCAATATCTTGTTTCACATCATGGAGCTGATTTGTATAATCTGATGGGGAAAAAAAGTCTTTTTTTTCAGGCTAGCAGTGGAGAGCAATGAATCAAAATTCTTGGACTGTCTTAATGACTCGTTTTTGTAACAGCATTGAATCCAACATATGTGCTAGATCTAGGAGGAAATATATTTTATACTGTGCTCAAAAATAATCCTGTCTGGACTAGTATGCTGTGACAATACTTCCTAGAATGTCAGGACTAGAAGTTTATTTATACACATATGCATACACACAAACATATACACACACAGAGCAAAGTTATTATGCTATAATTCCTAGATTTACAGCATTTCTATACACAGCCATGATTAACAGCAAAATAAAAAGAAGCAAATAACTAAAAAAAATTATCTTAAAAAGGTTGAAGAAGCTGTGTGTTAAGGGTACGCAATCTGAGAACCTTAGCAAATGTGGTCCTTGGTGGTGAAGCTGGGATGCTGCCAATGTCAGCTGGAGCTTTATCTTTGCAGGTGAAAGACGGAGGTACACTCAAGACAGGTGGAGGTTATGCATGCTGGGGGAGGTACATAACACACTCTCCCTGCCACATTCCTACATGGACATAAAGCCCAATTTACTTTCTTTACAAAACAAAGCACCACACATAGCTAAGTAGGTCTTATATTCCATGAATTAAAACAACCAGGATGTATGTTTAGCCTTGAATAAGAGGAAATGCAGCAATCTTATCCAAGCCCTTGGCAGCTTTATTTCAGAGACCACCTCACAATGTTATGACATCCACCCACAGCTTTCTGCAGCACCACCAACAGCACTTGGCACATGTACAACTGAAAGGTTGCAACCTTCCCTGGCTCATATCACTGTGAAAAAGATACTGCAGCTCAAAATTAAAGCTTCACCTGAGCCCTCACACCTACAGCATGCAGCAGTCTGAGTCCCTGGGCCTGGCTGTGCAGCAGGAGCACTCCCATAGCAACCTCATGTTCTCTCCATTGGTTACACACAGCAGAAACCCCAGGCAGCAGTGATGAGATGTCTTCTGCTGCTGCAGCACCAAGTAACTTTTTCATTCAAGAGCACACAGACTTTCCTGCAAGTGTGATCATATCCAAATGGGGAAAAAAACCTAGAATAAATTTTAGCTCACATCCTATATGAACTATATATAGCCTCATCCTTTTTAGAGGGAAGTGCAAACCCATGTGTTTTCCATGTAATTTCACCATCCTCCAGAGCAACTCATAAAGTTAGAGTGAAGGGAAATATTTACATGCTCCAAAGACTGAGTAAGTGCATTACTCAAAGCTGAGCTTCTATAAAATAGCATGAGGCATGACCAAATACTGAAACTATCACTGGGCCAAGCTAATGCACAGTAAAGCAGTTTACTAGTCAGGAGTCAGCGTACAACCAAACATGCACTTGCATATACAGAATAATGAGTTATATATCAATAATTTCACAGTTTGTCAAAGAAGCTGGCAAGAAAGAGAAAAGACTGAAGAGGAAGAAATGTTTTAGGAGGAAATAAGCACAGTGATGATGTGTAAACTTTTGAGAATTATGACGAGTGCAGCATTTCATTGGAAATTAAACAATTAGCCACATTCAGCTACGTAAGTCAGAACAGCTCTGACTTCATACCACAAGGATGAATATAGAGGTCCTAAAACTAATTGAAATCACAAGTAAAGTGTCGATGAAGGAAAATGCTCATACAGGCAACAAACAGAAGATGGGACTAAGGGTATGAAAATTAAAATTGCCTCAGATAAAGTGGAAGCAAAACTGAACTATTTTGTGCACTCCTGATTAAAGCAATCAGACAAATTCAGTCTCAAAATTTTTAAGGCTCTCCTCTATGAAATCTTGACTTTGATAGCAAACCTCTCTAGTTAGTGAAGGCAAAATATGAGTGGAGAGTAGGAAACTGAAGTCCATGTTCAAATAAGGGACAAAGTGAACTAAAAAAAACAACCTATGTTAGCCAAACCTCAATGACATTTGAGGTTTTGGAGCAAATTAGGAAAGGCAGCCTAAGGAAAGGCAGAGTGAAAGAGAAACTGAGAATTGAAGTGTATCAAAGGCAAAGCCAGGTCAACGTATTATTTTTCTTTAGGAAGAAAATTAAAAGTTTCTTAAAAAGCAAGCAAAGAAAGCAAACTTTGATAAACACCAGCTAAAATCTTGTGGAAGATTACATGCTCAGCTGGAGGAGGGATTATTCCAAGAACTCTCAAAGTGTGCAGTCAGCTTCAGGAGAGCTGACAGGAAGTTGTGCTGTAAGGAGAACTGTCACTCTAGAGATACAGTCCCCTCACATTTGTCTTAGGGCATCTGTGTTATTTCATAGCCTCATTAATGGCCTTGTGGTAAAGAACATAGGTAGGACTCCACTGGCTAAACCTATCAATATGAACATGAGGAGTAGGAGGAGAAAAGCAGCAGAATACCCTTCAAGAAGCAGGTCTCAGAGCTTGATTAACCAAAACTGTCCCTTCCAGCTCAGCATCTCCTTGACCTCACAGCCTTAGGATGGCATCCTCTTTTGTGAAGCAGGATAATATCTGAAATCAAGAAGGATGGGAGTACACTAATGAAATATGGGAAGAGAGAGGTAGACTTGGAAAGCATCACCGCAGTTTCACAAAGCCATATCCTCCCCTACAAAGCTGTGAAGGGGCTTTGGTCCCAGCTCAGGTGGTGCAAGAGTGACTGCCTGAGTGACTCCTGGTTGGTTGGACAGGGAAGTTTCCTTAACAGTCTGGACAGATCAGCAAGTGTGTGGAGGCCTATGCATGACTGCCAGATCAAATAGTCAGCTTATGTCATGAAGAGAGGTGACAGGCAGCATCCTTCAAGGGTCTGCACTGGGATTTGTGGTGTTCAACAAATTTACAATGAAGTGGAAACAGCCATGTGGTGGCATTGCTGATGCTCATTTATTCAGGGTAGTTGAAAAGGGAAATCTTCAACCATTTCAGGAGGACCTCATGAGATTGAATGACTAGATAATAAGACACAGCTGAAATTCAGGGCAGACAATCATAAAGTCAGTCTCAAAGAGAAAGCCAAAATAGTCTAATTTCATATGTAAGATGATGGTTTCCAAGCTGACTGTTACCACTCAAGAGCAAAATCTTGAGATTATGATAAATAGCTCCTTAAATGCATCAACTTAGTGCTCAGTAGCAGTTAAAAGAGCAAACTGAGTAATTCAAATTATTGGAAAAGGAACAGAGACTAAAACCAAGAATATCATTATGTCCCTGTATAAATCCAGGGTTTTTCCATAAACTGGATGGTTTCCAAGCTGACTGTTACCACTCAAGAGCAAAATCTTGAGATTATGATAAATAGCTCCTTAAATGCATCAACTTAGTGCTCAGTAGCAGTTAAAAGAGCAAACTGAGTAATTCAAATTATTGGAAAAGGAACAGAGACTAAAACCAAGAATATCATTATGTCCCTGTATAAATCCAGGGTTTTTCCATAAACTGTGTGT
>NW_008672139.1:32275-38212 GCF_000695815.1 Acanthisitta chloris | reverse complement strand
TAGTAGAATTAGGAACGATTCAGAGAAAAAAGATGCTCAAGGGTGTGGATTGTTTCCCACTAAGAAACAAAAATTTTATCTGTTATTGTTTGAGAGTCCTCAGTCTGAAACCACAGAGTAAGGTAGTGGTCTGCAAAATCATGACACCCCACAAGGACAGAGGAAACTCAGAAAAGGCATTTAGGGTTGGCTGTCCAGGTCAGGTATTGTAGCATCAATCATAGAAGAAGTAATTTGGCCAACCAAGGTCTGCAGGGAGAGATAATGTCTCATTAAATCAAACACTATACTTGGGGAAGAGACAACAAATTTCTGGGCTTGCCCATCCTTCAGGTTATTTGACACCTACCAGACTATACATCTGGCAAGAAAATGTATCTTTCAAGGCCAGTTCTGAAATGTCTTAAACATTTTTCTTTTCCTACTGACTTGATTGCTTTTTTGTTCACAGAGAACAACACAGGTCAGTTGTTTTACTGTCCTCACAGTATCTGTGTGCTGGCTGAAACCCACATGATTTAGGTGAGGTGGAAATAGGAGCCCTTAGAAAGGATCCCCCTGCACACCCTTCTCCAGCTCATTGCATAGGGAACTGGAGCCTGTAGCTTAACATTTTATACCTCTGCAGCTCCTACATTAACATGAACTGGGAAACTTCTCACTGAGTCTCAGTTCTTCACCTAGAGAGTGTTTTAATGAAAATTAAAACAACCCAAACAGGAAGAGTGCTTCCCCCTGTAACTGGAGTGCTGAGTAGGGTGAAGATAACAGGGCAGCTGTACATTCTCTTTTTCTCTTGTTGGCAAGATATACATGTAAGTGATATTATTCAGCAGTGTCTGTGCATCTGTTCATGTCGCTGTGTTACAGGCTGATAAGGAAGAAATGCAGAAATCTGTAAGAAAGTGCTGTAGCTGAGCTGTCATCTGAGCTGCATGCCATGATGGTATCTTCTCTGATTTACAGTCCAGCGCATTTAATTCTGATTACACACAGTCAGGAAGCACTCTGCATTTCCCTTCTTCTGTAGTAGTCCAGTAGAACAAGAGCTTTTTATCTTGCAATGTGTCCCCTGGCTCTCCTGGAAAAGAAATCTTTAACATAACAGAATGACAGAGTATCTGTTAAATGCAAGGCTACTGAGTATGAGTTATTTGTCCTCATGCTTATTATTCCATTATTGGAAATTAAATACATTTGCCATCTGTTACCTCAGTGACCTAAAGAGCACGTCAGTAGAGCTCTGCCCATGTTGGCATCACCTGTGATCTCCCTGGAAGTCATTTTCAGAAACAGCAACAGCAAGACAAGGAAACAAGAACAGCCTGATAGAATTAGTGGAATTGCCAGAACACACACCAGGGGCACAGTCATTAAAATGCTGCAGAATTAATTTCAGTCTGGAAATTATCCGTGACCTAAATGCCTTTTATAGATTACCAATTCTAATGACATTTTGCCTAATGACACATTAAAAGCTCTTTTCCATCATTTTTAATTAATTGCTGAAAGCAAACAAATATCCAAATGCCTGATAGCACAGCCTCAATTCTGTAAACCAAGGTAACCATTTGATTTTACTCACACGAATAGCTCTTTTTACTCCATATATACAAAAGCCCAGGAAACTAGCTACATTCATCTGCACTTGCAAAATCAGAGCCAAGGATCATCACCAACCTCCTTTCCTCAGAAAGCAAAATGTGTCCTTTCTTTTCATTCCAAAGCACTCGTGGTTGCACTGGTTAATTTCTTAGTCGTGAGGTCAGGGTGGGGGAGCAGGAGTTAGGAAGGAATGTGTGGAAAGAAAGAGAAAAACAATAAAGTAAGCATTTCACAACAATGTCCAAGGGAAGTTACCACAAGGCATGCCAGCATCGCCAGATGGATTGGGTAAATATGAATTTCAACAGATTTTCCTCAGAGATGTGGTCCTAGTTTGAAAAGCCACTCCATAAATGTTGATTATTTGTGGCTCGGGTTTATTGTATCTCAGCAGCTTCAGCCTAGATATGTTCCATTTAACAGAAAGAACACAGAGCAAACAAAATCCCTTCCCTAACAAAAAAAAATTACTTCCCGGAGGCATTAGAGTGGCACCAGATACAAATTCATCATATTCTGCCTTAGAAATATTCCTGAGGTTTTATTACTTCTGTTCCTTTTGCATGCTCACTAGAAAGTTAGTGTCACTTTACAAGGTTAAGCAGCTGCTGTACACAATTACAGAAGTGACTACGTATCAGTAAGATGCAGTGATTTTTGTGCATACTATATGCAATCAGCTATGCCGCATTGGGCCAAGACATGTGGAACTTCAGGCAAGTAAGGACTGCATGGCAGTTAAGCAGAATTCAAACATTACACACAGGGATTTAGCAGCTGCATGCCTGGTCAGGGCTTCCTGGAGCCACAGCCCAGCAGATGAAAGCATATACACTGAAGTATTACCTGAACCAAAATCAACCACAGTCAGTTTCTGAGAGCAAATATTTACTAGTTGCATCTGAAAGCTGAGGTATACTTCAGACCTGCAAGCTTTTATTCTGGGTTCTTACCACTAATTAAGTATGTCAAAACTAGGTCCTTTCAGGAGGAGAAATATAAACACAGGTTTATAAAAGAAGCCACAGGCCTATTTCTTTAGATGCTATTAATGACGGGGAATAGTTTGGCAGCTTGGGAAGGCATTTCCTTAAAATACTCAACACAAGTTGAGTGTTGGGCTGCATACAGTTATTGGCCTCTGCTCAGCCGAAACTGCTTTTGCTACCAATTATCACGGTAAGGCGACATTGGCAACAACAAAGTCCTCAGACACCCCTGAATGTCGTCTCCTGCCTGTTCAGCTCTGGCTGCAAGTGAAGCACAGGAGTCTCAAAGGTCCTTCTGCCCCTTTCAGGAGGAGCTTGTTAGCCAAGCATCAGTGCCAAGTCTTTATCATCCACCATCTGCCCTGGACCAGAGGCTCCCACACAGTGTTTTCCACCTTTGCTCCATATTTCCATTCTGTTTCTCTCTTTCACAGACAAAAGATGTAAGAAGAACTTTGCTGTGAAAAGCTGGAGGCAGCCAAGCCCAACAGTTTCAGCACAACCAGAATTACAGCCCCCAAACTTCCACCTGCACAGTGTGCTTCCAGCTCACACTCAAACTGTGAGAGGAAACTATTATTAAGGCTGAAAAGCCAGTAATTGCAAGGTAGAGAGCACCAGAATTAGAGTTGCATTCACAATGCAGTTGGGACACAAATGTTGTTTCCTAGCCAAGACAAGTCTGATATTTTGGAATTGCTTCTCAGCTCAATTTCAGGTAAAAAGCTGATGTTCTGAAAGTTACCATTGCCTCAGTATTTGTTTTGTTTGAATATTTTCAGAACATTTTGTTCCAATTTTGCCCTTTTTCTTTTATGAATTCTTTCATGTAAAGCAAATCTTAAGGATGGCAAATTGTTTCGCACTAAAAAAAAAAATAAATACAAGTTTTGTCTGCAGGTAAAATGGGCCATGTTTGAAGTTTTTACCCAAAACTATCTGATTGGAAAACGCTGCTAAACCAGGCCATTCCCTACAAATGTTTTGGCTCAATCAGCATTTATGATTCTCGCTGTGGAGGACATTATTTACTGCCTACTATTCAAGCTGCACTCAGACTACGTAATTGTTACTCTCCTACTGAACTTTTCCATGGCATTCCTTGTCCACACTGCTTCTTCCCAGGCTTCACAAGAGTATCCCAGACCTTTCTGCCTGACCTTGCCTAGCTGTTACCCCCTCTATTCATGATCACAGTCAAGACATTCTTGCCAAAGGTACACCTTTTCCTTTAGCACCATTTCATAGCCACTGCTTCACTTCTTTCTGCTCATCACAAAGGTATTTTTATTCCCTAAGCTGACCTAACCATCTCTTGCTGGAAGTACACAGAGACAGAGGCTGGGGTGGAAAACCAGAAATCTGGAGAAGTGGAGCTCTCTCCAGCCACTCATATCTCCTCCCAACCCATGTTCCCTGCCTGCAACTTTCAAGTAGCCATGGGCAAAACCTTCTACACGCTCCACCAACCCCTTCAAAAATAAATACATACAACAGTTAAACTGAGACAGATTCATGATACTCATTATTTCATCCTTTGTGGTTAGTCTTTCAAAGTAATAAGAAACTTTTAATCAAAAAAAAATGGAATAAAAAGGCTTTAATAGAAAGCATTAAGCAGCTTTAATAAATAATGGGGTTTTTTTGCTGCTGAAGAAGAAGACAGACTTTCTACACCATGAACCTGACTCCCCCTCTTAGAGGGTGTTTAGCTCTCTCTCTCTCTGCCTATTGTGCCTCTTCCAAATCCTTTGGTCACTCCTGTTCCTTCCCACGTTTTATGCAAAAGCCAAATCTCATCAAAACAGGTCAAGGCCTGACTGACCCTCCCCTTTTGTGCCATTGCTAGGGCAAGCTCAGGTATCCAAGAAGTCATAGCAAGGGATGTCAGTTCTTCTATTCATAATTAGTTCATGGACTTTAGGAATATAAACTAACTTATATTTTACCTGAACGGGGTAAACTTTTCCTTCTCATTTAAAATTAGTCTATAAAGTAAATAAGTATCACAGAGAGAGGTTATTGATGGTACAGACTCCAATGATGCAGCTCACATTGAAGGTGCTCAGTATTCCATGGCTGACACCATTCAAGCTATAACAATGCCTGATGCAGCTCTGAGGATCCCTTTCTGCCAAGCACCAAAACCCACAGAGCCACAGAGCCAGAGGACACCCCTGGGAGTCTGCAGAGAGAGAGGCTGGGATGGGAAAACAGAAACCTGGAGAAGTGGAGCACCACCTGGTGTGGTGGGAGACTGGGAGACTTGCAGCCAGTCTTTATCACAAGTCGCTCAAGGAGTGACTTACATGCATCTGCCAAAACGTGATGACAGCACACACAGGTTAGGAGGCAGCTCTGCCATCAAGCAAGGGCTAAACCACTGTCAGCCACCCTTCCCTGGGAGTACAGCAGCACATGCACCGCAGCACAGACGGCGACCTGGTGCTAGCTAGGAGACAAGTCTGCTCGAGCATCTCCAGATCTGGTTGTTACATTCATTAAAAGGTGTCCTTGGGGAAGATAGATAAGAAAAATAGCTACTCTGGGCAATTAGTTGTTATCTGATTTAATTAAAGGGCTGTGTAGTTGTATGCTGATAAATACATGGGCAATGCTAAGCATACACAGAAGTTGCTCATTCCCACACCTTTTTTGGCACCGTAGGAGGGTGTTAGAAGCACAAGTGAGTGAAACAGTTCATAATCTCTAAAATGGAACAGACATTTTTTGCTTCATGAACTCAGCCAACAATTGCAAAATGAAAGTCTCCAAAGGAATTCTGAGACCTTGATATATCTACAAAAAAATCTGAAACTCAGAGTTTGTTCACCTGGAATTAGGCTTGAAAACAACTTCCAGTGTACAACCGTGAAGTAAGAGTCGTCTAAGAGTGACTGAAGTTGTTGTTGAATTTAAGGGTTCAGATATGGTACACGAAGATGAAAATCCAGCTAAGTTGGCTGCATTACAAGAAAAAAACTCTCTAAGTATAGAGACTCAGCAGAGTGCAAAGTCTAGAGCAGGATCAGCACTCTGCATTGCACCCAGTATTCACCAGAACCAGGGCAAAATCAGAGATCAGGGCAAAATCAGAGGTCAGTGCAAGCAGCATTTACCAAACAAGGCAACCTTTTAGAAAACAACATTTCCAGTACTTCATTTTCACTCTGAAGCCTGAGGGCTAGCAGTTCAGTGTTCTCCTTTATGGCTGACCGGTATCCAGGAGAGCAGGACTTAGATTCTGTATCCAGAGAAGAGACCATCACTAGCACTGACTCTAAACAAAACAAAACAAAACAAAAAAAAAAGGACACTTCTGAGCCATTTTTTAAGTTTTTAC
>NW_008672139.1:26408-32223 GCF_000695815.1 Acanthisitta chloris | reverse complement strand
ACAGATGTTTTGGCTCAATCAACATTTATGATTCTTGCTGTGAAGGACGTTATTTACTGCCTACTATTCAAGCTGCACTCAGACCACATGATTGTTACTCTCCTACTGAACTTTTCCATGGCATTCCCTGTCCACACTGCTTCTTCCCAGGCTTCCCAAGAGTATCCTGGATCTTTCTGCTCTCTGTCCTGCTGAGCACAGCACTGGGGTCAGTCACAGGCACTAGAAGGCTTGAGCAGGGCCAGAAGGAATCAAACCATCGCCTGGAACCCTACAAAAACTGACTGAACCAGGCAGCTGATGAGGAAGGTGTAGAAAATCAAAGGACAAATATAAAGTAGTCCTGATCCATTCCACTGGCTGATAGCAAGCTCTCACCTGAGCTCTTCACGAACACATTATATTTAAGAAATCACTATATTCTGACCTTCTGTCCTCTGCTCTACCACCACATACTTTTCCTAATCAGCCTGTTTGCACAAGTTGCAAAGGGCTCTGGAAAATTGGAGCATATAAAAAATAGTTAAACTCTCTTTGCTTTGTTTGATTTTTTTTAACTTCTTATTGCATAACATTAAACAGCCTGACTTTGAGCCCATTAGCTTAAAACAGCAGAAAACAAACAAGCAATGAGCTCTATCAGGATAAGATGCACAC
This sequence comes from Acanthisitta chloris, assembly GCF_000695815.1. Classification (NCBI taxonomy): domain Eukaryota; kingdom Metazoa; phylum Chordata; class Aves; order Passeriformes; family Acanthisittidae; genus Acanthisitta; species Acanthisitta chloris. The sequence goes on along the minus strand of NW_008672139.1, from coordinate 31,566 downwards.
TAAAGCTCATTTCATTTCCATCAACCATGCAATTTCCAAACAACACACTGTTTGTATGCACTTGGTGTGCTTCCTTCTGGCTCAGCCAGTTTCAGATCACGTTGGTGATTTATAAGATGCTACACTGATGGGTCATGCTAACGTGAAAGCACTTGGAAAAGCCTCAGCTGCAGAGCCACACCAACTACCTCTTTCCTTAAAAAAAAAATGTGCAGGAAGAACTGCATATAAGCAGATTGCCTGAAAGCCATGGAGACATTTTTACAAGACAGGTCAAGCAAGCATCTTACACCCACCAGAAGACACAGTTCCACTTTTCTCTGAAAAAAAAAAAAAATCAAATAAGTTTGGGGTGTTTTTCCCCAGTTTAATCAGCTCACTGAGGGGTCAAGGACTCCTGAGCCAATTCAAGGGGGACTGGAGTGCGGAAGAGCACATAGCCATCAGGCAACTGCTCCAGAAGGAAAACCCTGTCCTGATAGCAATGACCTGATAGATTGGTTCTGCCAGTGCCATGAAACTACATCCTCATTTGTATCTTAAACCCAGGCTAGCAGAGATAAGCTGGCCAGTGAATGAATGAAAGATAAGGGGCTTTCTTCCTAACAGCAATGTCTGCCTGATCCAGGACGATGCTTAATCATGCAGCACCAAAAGTTCCCAGGCAGAAGGATCAGTGCAAAGCTAGGATTTTCCTGGGCAGTATCCAACACAGGTAACTTCACAACCACCACTACCACGAAGAAGAGGCACACAGCAATAGGTAAGGTGCTCGCTGCCTATGAGCAAAACAGCACTTCTTAAAAAAAAATTATGAAGAGGCAAAACTAAATGGACAGTATATTTCTGAAGGTGCCTGTGACATGCCTGATTACTAGCATCAGATTGCAAAACCTCATGGTCCTTTGGTAACACACTACTTAAATAAGTGCAATCTTCCTGTTTTCTGGTGTAAAAAGCCTGGAGTATAAACAGCAGGACCCACAGGGGCACAAACTAGCATTGCATGCGCACAACAGGACCTGTTTCTGGAAAAATTACACTATGAATTTTCAAATTAACGTAACAGAAATGAAGTCCAGTTGTAACTGCAATTGAGTTTATCTTTGCAGCTGCAAAAGTTGTGACTTCCTTTTCCCTGCTCAACTGTTTCAGAAATCAGGACTCACTGATCAGAATTTAGGAATGGCAAGTCATTAAACTTTTCAAATTCGAAACTTGAAAATTATCCTTTTATAGGCATGTGAGACTTGATGTTAGCTCTCCATGGTCCAAGTGTGCTTTGCAACTGAACATTGTAAGTCATAAAGAGTCTTTTTGGAGTGTTATTTTCCTTCTTATGCATGGTAAGAGAATCACTTGCCAGCAGGAGTTTATAGCATACACGTGTTCACTTGAACATGCAAACTTTGAAAAATAATGTAGAAAAAAAAGCCTTAATTTGAGTGAAAACTGTTTGGATTCATTCCTGTCAATCTGCAGATTGCAAACAAGCCTCAGCATAGATTCTGTTTCACAAAGAACCCAATGTGCTTCCTTGAATTCAGCTACGTAAAACAGAAAACCTAAACAAACAGAGCTTCCATACTCCCACCATCCCAGGAAGGACGACAGAACAAAAAAGAGATAAACTGAAGTTTCCTGTAGACATTTGATCATTTTTATAAATTTAGCGGAGAAAAAATCCATTTCTGTGCTCCTGTTCCCACGTTTTCCGTCAGCTGAGCAAGTGACAACTCTACAGCCAGGATTTCTGGCTGTTTATATTCACCTTCGATATCTTTAGAGACCAGAGTACTTTCAGTGTGCCTGCTGTGACAACCAAAGTGAAGCCCATAACTAAACAGATTGACACAAAACTGGGCAGGACTAGAGAAGGACTCATCAGTATGTGTTGCTAGCTCTCATTAGCTGGCCTAACACTGTGCTTCAGACTCGTTTCAGACTCATGTGTCCAGTTCCTGACATCCCTTTCAATTCTATGCTTGAGTTGAAAATTAGAGTCACTTTCCTTTGTACCTAAATTTGTTTCAAGGAGCAAAGCAGCAGGGCAAGAAACACTCAAGCATCCTAAAGTATTATCTCCAGGATTATCTGATTTGAATTTTTAACAAGCAAACCAAACATGAGATATTTTGATACAGGAATATCATTAATAATCTTTGAACTCTTTGGTTGTCCTGTGGGTTGGGACCCACAACCATATTTCAATCTCCTTTCAGTCATCTCCTCTTATGAAAACAGATGTCATATAACACAGGACTGTCCAAAAGGGAGCAAACCAGAAACAAACCAGGAGCAAAGGGCATAGAGACTCCAGTAGTTACTACAGACTAGGCCCAACTGAGTAACCTGCCTTCTCAAGAAGCCAGAGACAGAAACAGGCAAGATGAATGGCACCGCAGCGATAATTGTTGTGGACATTGTACCTAGAGGATTTTCGGCACCAGAGTTTGTGTATTCAACCTATTTCCATTAATTTGCCCAAGGACCTCTTGAACCATTTTGGCTCAGCAGTTACTTGCTGAGCAATTCATCATCAGATCGCTTTCCTATTTGTTACAGAAGACAGAGAGCAAAGCTGGATTTCCATAGCTTCACCCATATTGAGCAGAAATTAAAATCAGCATAAGGAATCACAATCAAGACACAGCCAACCTTCATGGATGTGTACCAAACCAGCATGGTTATATTGGCTACTCTGTTTCATGTTCTTTGAACTTTTAGGACTGACTTTGGCATCTTGCTGCTTTACTTTCATGTGGGCAAGAAACCTGGCTGGAGAAAAGACAGGTAACTACTCTTGTTTTGCTGTAAGACTTGGCTGGGTTTTGTGGTTCTAAGTGAAACCTGAACAAAAGCAAGGTTGCCCCAAATCATGTACTCCATGCACTTCAGACATCACTGCTAGCTTTTATTCTAACCAGTCTCAAAACAGGACTATTAAGACATGTAGAAGAGGATGAGAACTCTTCTATTTCAGTCTGTGCTTGAAAGTAAGGAGTGGGAAAGGGGAGCAATACTCACTCTCACAGCTCTGACCCTGGATCCCTGTGTACCTACAAACTGCTGTTGTCACCTAATTTGATACCATTGCAGTTCAGATGAGCACATGTTGGTAAACAAAGCGGTATGGAAGGGCAGCATCCTGTTTACATTTCACTGCAGGATGATTCATTTACAGTTCTTCAGCGGGGCAGAGGCTGTAATCATGCAAAAGGTCAGCAGTTTCTACTTGGGCTTTTTCGTTTAGTTAAATACTGTTTAGGTTAAAAAAAAAAAAAAGTCTGTTGTTGATATAATCCTGCTAAGTCTTCATCTTTCCTGGAAATCAAGAGTTTGACGTAGATGGAGCTTCTTTAAGGTATGGAAAATTCCCTCCGTGTTTCAAAAGAAATTTGATTGCCTTTGAATACATCAAATGTAATCTGCCTGCACACTGTGCCTTCTGGTGGGCACTGGCAATATGCCATCTCCCACAGATTCCTAGAACCAGCACTGCCAGACTAGCAAGGTAGAGGAACAAGAAATCACTCTAAGCATTAATGTCCCCTGTTAAATGGGGAGGGGGGAAGCTCTGTTATTGTTTGGATAAATAATTACAATAAGCACACGATCTAAAGCTCTTGCCCTTCTATTACAGAGCAGATGGCCTGCAGGATCAGGCATTTAACTTCAGCATCAAGATATCGAACACGACATCCGGCACAGTAAGAGCTAATCAGTTTCTGAAGAGCGATGATTTCTTCATGCTTAGCATTTGCCTGAAATCTCATCTTCGGCCCGAGTCACTGAGCTGTGCCTCTCACACACATCCTGTCACATCGTGTCGTGGTGAGGCCTCACTCTGAGGGTACTGCACATGCAGACTGAGCTTGTCCTCCACCTCTGCGGGAGCACTCTTCATGAAATCTGTGCCTGAGCTTCCAAATTTCCAACTTTGATTTAGAAGTTGACACCAACTCTTAAATATAGCAAACCCTCCCAAGGTGTATCCTCTTCAAACACTAATCTTAGCTCGCCTGTACCAGAATACACACAAAAAAACAACCTTCTCCAGCTGCCAGAAGAGTCTGACCTTAAAATGCTGCATAATTTATATTACAGTCAAATAAACATGGCCTCTGAGAAGGTTAGAGCTACTTACTGCTTTCCAAATACTCCCTCACATATGCACTTTCAAGCCAAAGATGTCCTTAAATCAGTAACTACTTCAACAAGCCCTCGAGGAACTAGGATGTAATTATTACAGCACCAGATCCTGATTAAGGACTTGTTTGAAAAAGGGTTCATTAGTTTGCATGCACATCTGATTGACTGTGATGGAACGGAGCTGACAGAGAGCAGGGCACTGGTTCTCTTGCACAGTGCTCAGAGCATCAAATACATGTCTATTAGAATTGCCACCTGTTTGTTTTATGTCTCTTCTATACTTTAACCCCTAAAACCTCAGATTTCTCCTTTTCTTGCTGGCCTAATTACTATCAATAGTCCTGTGCAAGTCTGTCCAGAGTGTAAAGATATTCACAAAAAATAACTGATTCAGGAAAGTCTGACCTGTTTCCAAAGAGGACACAACAGGAGAGAAGGACACCAGCATGGCTGTGGAAGTAACCTGCTGCCTGTTTCCCACTTCATTCCACTGCTATATAGAACAGAGCCACCTTATAGTAATACGAAAAGTAACACTGTACAACTGCCAACATTTTTTTACCTGCACTGTGAAAAGTGAGGTTTAGAAGTTTTTAGGTCAGGGGTATGCAACTGAATTATCACAGGACAGTTGGCCAGATTTACACTGGAAACCAGAAGGAAGTCAGCTAAAACTGCATCAGTACTTAAGCAAGAAAAAGGGCACTGAAGCAGGAACAACAGGAATAATAAGTACACAGGAGTACACCAGTTGATTTTCCTGGCTGTGTTCCCCAGCATCAGCTGATGGTGCCATAAACCCACAGCAAGCAGGGAGCCCCACATGCAGAAAGGCCCAGGTGCCAGTGGAAAACTCTCCCTCTCCAGTTCTACCACCAGCTCCAGCACACGCATGAGTGGTTACTTTGGATCCAGTTTCCCAATGCCTGTGTATAACGGGTGAGAAGTACTTACAACTTAACTTTGAAGACAGTATGTACACTGGAGCTGACTCAGTTTTGCTGGA
>NW_008672139.1:19467-26393 GCF_000695815.1 Acanthisitta chloris | reverse complement strand
AGTTGTGTGGGGATGTCAGGAAGGCTCTATTTTTTTCATGCTCTGGCACAGCAGAAATGCAGCGATAACATGGTTATTCTCCCAGTTATTAATGCACTTCTTCCATTTGTATAATATTCACTATTTCAGGTCAGCCACTTGTTGTTGTCAAGCAAGTGGCACATCTTGCACACAAAATTCTTCATGTTATTTATTCCAGGGAATTGTGCCTTGAATAAATTGTTGGAAACCGGGAACAATAGTTCTCCCCACTCCCCTCTTTGAAGAGCGCTTGACATTACCTAAAGGTCTAAAGACACCACCACCAACACAGAGGCTTTCCACGTGCTGCTGATTCCAACCATTCATAAGTTTATTCCCAAACTCTAGAAGGTTTTTTTTTTCTGTTTTGCTTCTCTAAATATCCACTTGCTTGTTTGTCTTGGCAAAAACATTCCTGTGTTCACAGTTAAACTTTCAAGAGCCTGCAGGAGGCTAAGAGACATCCACGTTTTTCTCCACAGGCTCAGTGATCACGTTGGCAGTTGGTACCACTCTGCTGGACATGGGTTACACAGTTCTTTCCAAGGACTACTTCTCTCCCTCTTTCACTCCCTAAGGATTAATTCTCGCACTCCTGAGAACAGAATGCTATCGGATATCTTGACTCTGAAGAGCAGTTTCACCTGCAAAAGGACCACCCCTGAGGTGGTCAAATGCCAGGTATTCAGGCCTTCTAAAACTCTTCCTACAAATTCTGCACAAAGACAAAGGAAAGACTGTTCCTCTACCTTCCTATCCATTTCACTTCCAGCTTGCTTCCCTTGCTTTGTGTGCTTTTTTTTGCTGGTGATAAACACAGACAACTGACTGATAGCAGTGAGCACAGGCAGCTCTCTGCTGTCAGTAGTTATTTAGCACTCAGCAATCACCAAAGGCTTGGCAGAGTGGCCATGGTCACGCATCCCTGTACTGGCCATGAACCCTTTCCAGCACTGCAGTGGTTCTGGCAAAGCAGCAGCCAGAACTGACACCCTCCAGGGTCCAGGGCTGCTTTGCAAGCTTCTGCTGATGATTGTGTTTGGGGAACACAAGTGCTTTCACACTGTCCCTACAGCAGCAATAACAGGGAAACTCTCCAAGCAGCAGGGTGGGCTAGCAGCTCTGAATGTCACCTCCCTTCAGCAGGGACACAGCTCTGTAGAGCAGAGCTCCGTGCCAGGGCACATCGCGCTTCAGCAGAGGTCACACTGGCTGTACACCAGCATGGCACAGTGCTGCAGAGCCCCTGGGGGCACACACAGCCCCACTGCAGCCCCTTAAATTGTCTGCACCTGTGCCAGAATGGTACACAGCCACAAGCAGCTGGCACCACCACTACAGGCAGCACAGGAGGCACGGTCCTGGAGATGGCTCCCAGCAGAAGGTGGGAGCTCCAAGCAGCCCAGGGTCACATCACCTCCATAGGCAAGAGTAATCTTGCTGAATTTGAGCCCACTGCCTATCCTTGGAGATACTCAAAATCCAGGTAAATAAACATGGTCCTGAGCAACCAGCTCTAGACCGTCCTAGTTGAGCAGGGAGGTTGGTCAAGATGACCTGCAGCACTCCCTGCCAACCTCCATCATTCTGTGATTCTGTGAAGTGCTAAGATCTGTCAGTTCCTACTGAAAAAAAAAAAGAAAAAAGCTGTGTAACTCTAGTTCAGCTATATATAAAACTCATAAGAATTACAATATGAGCAACTCCACCCAGTGTTCTTGTTGAAGACTGTAAAACCAGAATAGAATAAGATTTTAAAAAAATAAAATGCATATCAGCATACGCAGATGAACATTGCCAGCTGGCCTTAGGTCCAAGAAAATCTTGGTTTTCAGTAGAAAAGAAAAATAGTTTAATCAAGATGTCCCTACATGGCTGCAAATCAAATAACATTCTGATGCATGGGAGCTTTGCAGTTTATATAAGCTGTGTGTAAAATACTACAGAGATCCAGGAAAAAAAACAGTGCAAATTGCTTAAATATGAAAATGAAAGTGCTCAAAATCAATAAGATGTGAAGTGAGTTACTTGCATTGCTCAATAAACAGAGAAGAAAATGAAGCTTTAAGACCTGCAGGTAGAAAGTTACAACAATATTGGTTAAAAATATATTTACTTTGCCTCTACCCCTTTATTTTATTCATGTGACCAGCACTGATGGTTAGGAAAGAACATAATAAATAACATCAACACAAAGCTAAATATTGCAAAAGTGTATTTGCATTCCATTTGGGAAAGATCTGATACACGAAAGCCAAGAGCTGCTGATTGCTGCTTTTGTTTCCCAAATGTAAACCTAAGCACGTTGTAAGGTCTATAAAACCAACAAACAAACATGATGAGTTCATTGGACTAAGCGTTCGCTTTAACCCCAGAATATATTAATTTGTGTGTACAAACACTCTGTGAGAAGAGCTCTCTGTTTCTCGGTTACACACTGTGGTTTTTAGACATATGGTAAATAACCTTTGGAAAGGTTGCCTCCAATCTCCCTGCATAGTAAGCCAATTCACTACTCAAACATAAAAATGAATCACATACTTCAGGGGGAAAAAAACCCAACAGAATTGGCTTTCTTGAAAAATCCTGAAAAGGGAACCAATTTGGTGGGTGCACTGCCAGCAGTGACCCCAGCAGTGACCCCAGTGACAGCCTCGTGCCCTGCAATGATCCTCAGACATGGGAAGAGCATGGCAGAGGGACAGTCCAGCCTCCCTGCTTTGCAGAGAGTTGCTTGACATATTTAACAGTTATTGGGTGGTTTAGTATATACTGAAAAATTAGAGGAAAACACAAGACGAATCCACTGAAGAGATGTTTTTAGAGGCATCTACAGGTATGACACCTGCACAGATGCCATCTCTAGGTCATTGAACAGGCAGGTCAGGAAGGAGACAGCATGGTTACACCCAGTCTGCTCTTCCAAGTCTTCATTCAGACTTACTCATTCCATACCTACCACACTTGAAAATAATCTGAGAGCACCCAGGACTTAGTTGAGAGTTTATATTTGCTTCACCAAGGCAGGATTTTAATCAGTAACAAACACAGACAGTAACTTATTATGACCCTTGGGAGGTAGCCCCAGCCTGGAGAGAGGATAAGGGCATATTCTGCTTACAAAAAGCAGCACATGCTGCAGTTAGGTGCTCCCTGAACCTCTTCATGTTTTGTCAAACCAAGCAGTTTCAGCAAAATCTGCATCTCTGCCTGCTGCAGCAACCTATATACCTTTACATACCTGAGCCTTAATGCCTACAGCAACAGCTTCAAACTTCTGAGTAGCATGTCTATTAACAGAGAGGGCAGAACAAAACGAAACAGCCCACAGAAAATGAGATGGTTCGAACAGAAACTAAGGCCTGAAACACAATCTCTTCTCAGAGTCCTTACACAGCTTTAAAAATTCTGTGTATATGAACATACTTGTACACCCATATGCATCAGCTTTAAAGAGTTTTCTGTCAGGTAAGAAAAAAAACTCAGCAAAGCCAAAATGTATTTTTAATATATTTTATTCTTTAGGTATATCATAATATATTAGGGGGTTGAAATTCAACTTAGAGATCACCTAGTCCCAACCCCCTGCCCTGGGCAGGAACACCTCCCATCAGAGCAGGTTGCTCAAGGCTTCATCCAACCTGGCTGTGAACACTGCCAGGGTTAGGGCAGCCACAGCCTCCCTGGGCAACCTGTGCCAGTGTCTTACCACTTTCACAACAAAAATCTTCTTCCTAATACTTCATCTAAATTTCCCCTCTTTCAAATTATACCCATATAGATTTATTATTTACAGCATCTCCAACAGAAAGTCATGAAAAACTAGAAGAAATACACTCAAGACTTCAGCTGAAGTACATTTCCTACTTAAAACTCTCACCTCCAGAACACACTGCATGGTACCTCATCACACAGTGACATTTAGGTTACTTAGCTCTCCCTGTATTTCACCTTGCTCTGTTGTCCATCCACTGTACACCCAAGTGTCTTCTTTCAAGCACCTGCTGTCCTGGCATCCTGATCCCTCCCGTTTTGGTCTGCTTCATGTATTCTGCCTTTACCAGTAGAGCAAGACAGACTACAAAATGTTCTTTCCTAGAGAAAGGAATGATTTGGGCCTGTCTTAGAGGCCATGAAAATTATTTCATGGGTCTGGAATCTCTTGGAATTCTCTCCGCTGCACACCTCTGCCTCAAGCACAGCGATGCCATCTGCTTACAGCCGCGTGGTGCAGAGCACATGCCCCAACCTGTGCACCATCACTCAAACCATCACCGTGTATAGATGTCATCTGCCCTGCCTCTGGCACAATCAGGAGAAATCCTCAGATTTGAAACATTGCAGGACATTGCTGCTGAATGGAGAACAGAATTGCCCAAGCTCTTCTTACAGGGCAAAAAAAGTAATTGAAGAAGTGGAAGATGAAGGCAAAGGATTTATTTTATATTACTCTTTGCAAGTGTGTTTTGGTCTATTTTTTTAATGTAATGCAAATCTGGATTCTGACTTCAATGGTGAACAAAGTAGAGGCTTGCATGAGAGATACAGAAAAGAGTTCTTGTGTGGGCAGGTAGGAGAATAATTCCTCCACTACAGAACTAACAAGGACAAGACCTGTGGATTTGCTTCTCCACTCTTGGATGGACACCTGCTATTTTCAAGAAGCTGGAGACAGCAGCAGGCAGCTTTATTTCACTGAGACCAACCCCAGGATAAAAGCCAGCCTTTACTCCTTTGGTCACATCCTCAAAGTCCTACCATGAAAGAGCTTTGTACTGTTTAAGGGCATTACCTCCATTACACAGGTAAATCCTTAAGTAGCTTTCTAGCCCCAAACATCTCTGATCCTAACAGCAGAATGATGTGCCCAAAACTGCAAACAAACATGATGGAGGAGTGAGAGGCATTTAACCAAGGACATAAACACCTGCAGCATCTCTTTCCCAAGTAGTTTTACTACAGAAGAAACTAGCAAGGAGTGCTGTTTGTCTCCCTGAGCAAGAGAAGCAGAGTATCACCTCACATCCCAGGTACAGTCTGGCACATTAATACATCTTACTTCTTAACACCCTTAGGCCTGGATAGCTAAAGCAAACTTCCTTTAATTAGAAGTCTAAAACCAAGTCATGAAGTCTTGTTTTCAACCATGGTACCTGTTACTCCCACTGATGAATAGGAATGGGTTTGCTCTCCCACTTTGAAAAATGAGGCAATTACATCTCCAAAAGGTGCATTATGCTAGCCACAGATTTTTGCCCAAAAACCACAAAATCTTGTTATAAGTGCTCATGGCTCGTTTCCAACAAGCATGCATCAGCACCAGAAATGCAGGGCAAGAAAGAGATTAAGACTTACAAAAATCCAGTGGCAAACTCTCTGAAGTGAGCTGCAAGTTGCAGACTATAAAAAGCTATCTCATCCCAGCCCTGGAGATAGTCTAGCTGCAAATACAAAAACAAGAGAATGTCTGAACTATATCTTTCCTGTCCTCTAGTGTCAGCTTTTTGCCATGAACAGAATCAGAATAAGCCTTTTTTTTGTTATCCAATTTAACTGTTTGGTTTTTTAGAGCAAAGAAGTACCTGTTCTATTGTGAACACTGGCAATCACACCTCTGAAAAGAGGCCAAGTCTTGTCTGAAAGACATCAGCCCTCCCCAAACAGAAATGAAAAGTTTCAGACAGCATCATTGCAGCACATGAATGCAACTGGCAAACCTCAAACAGGGGGTCTACTTCAGGGGAGAATCATGGCAGAACAGAGAACACAACTAATTTTGCTCCCATCTTTCCCAAATGTTCTTGTCTGCACAAAGTTTATGCAACTAAAAATAGGTCTTCAATCTACAAATAGATCTATACCTGCAGGCCATCCTGCTTAAGAACATCCCTAGCTAAAGTCCAGTCTACAGCAGGCAGCCAATTCACGTGTTTCACCAGTACAGGCATAAATTGTATCGAAGTAGAACAGGTCCGTGAACAGTAAAATTGTCTCTGCATCCAGGTGCTGGTACAGCAAAGTATTCAAAAACCCTAAAATACTTAGTCACACTAGTTCAGTAAAACAAGCCCAGACTAGTAACAGTGGCACAAAACCTGTGCACAGAGCAGGATCAGGGAGCAGAGCAAGCCGAAGATCTCCAGCACCCTCTTCTGGCTTCTGGAGCCTAAAGGCAACACCGCAGCTAGAAACCTCCCTTCTGCTCAAGCGACATCGGTAGACCCGGGAAATAAGGGCACACGCAGGGGGGAGATACGGGACGCCAGTGTTCTCAGCAGCACTGAGCGATGTAGGAAATCCTATTGTTTCGAAAATTCTGGGAAGAAACTTCAACTGTTGCAGTATTGCTCCTCATACTCTACATACGGTGGAACACGACACTGACAACAGCCAGGATATTGCTGCTCCTAGGCACCCCTAACATGAGCAGATGTTATGAAATACCTTTCCTGGGTCCACACACATTCCCACCTGCCACAATGCTCACTGCATCCCTGGTGGAGCAAGGGTTCGATCCCCTCACCATCCACCCCCCCACACCTATGACAGACCCTCCAGCTCATTTCCTGGTAAAGCAAACACCACCATGTTCTGCCAAGACTGCCATTGTTTTAAAGGTAATCAAACGGGTTTCTTATTTGCTGAAGCTTTCTATTAGTAAATCAAGTCAACCTAAGAAGGACACGGAACTGCTGGAGGAAGTCCAGAGGAGGCCACAAAGTTGATAAGAGGACTACCGAATCTCCCCTATGAAGACAGGCTGAGGGAGTTGGGGCTGTTCAGTTTGGAGAAGAGAAGGTTGTGTGGAGACCTCATAGCAGCCTTCCAGTGTCTGAAGGAGCTGCAGAGAAGTTGGAGAGGGACTCTTTGTCAGGAACTCTAGTGACAGGAACAGGGGCAATTGG
>NW_008672139.1:11702-19296 GCF_000695815.1 Acanthisitta chloris | reverse complement strand
CCCTGGCAGTGTTCAAAGCCAGGCTGGATAAAGCCTTGAGCAACCTGGTCTAGTGGGAGGTGTCCCTGACCAGGGTAGGAGGTTGGGACTAGATGATCTATAAGGTCCATTCCAACCCCTAAAATTCTATGACTCTATGAATTCTGTCCATTCTGGTCTGGCAAATCTAAACAGTTACCTCACACAGCAGAGATGGGTTCTACCTTTTGTATTAAAAAATTAACAAGAAAACTGTTGCAGAACTGGTCTCCTCCGCTCAGCTCCCCTGAATCCTCCATCAACACATTACTGAGCAACTCACTGCTCAGCCAGAATTACTTCACCCACATTTCCTCCACGTTTACTCTTTGACAGGACTTAAACATCATTAAAGCACTCCGATATTCACCTACCTGCTTGCAGGTATTTGTTGACTGCACCAGGAATGTGCTGCCCTACAAGCCCTCCAGCTCAGCCTGGAGCTGTAAGCCCCAGCTTTCCATCAATCCTCCTCCTCCTCGCAGCTTCTCCTCCCCCAGGAACATTTCCGAGTGCCCCAAACCCTTCCAAGCCTCCCATTCCCATGGCACCCATTGCTCCTGCAGCCAGTGCAGCACCAAAGTGTCGCTGGCTGCCCTCACAGCTCTGCCACAGTGTGCTCCCACAGCCCCACCAGGCAGCTCAGACCCAGCTCCTCATCCACAGCTGCAGCACTGCCAATGCCCCTCTATTCAGCACAGCCAAGCTGACCATCCTGCATTTTCCCCAGCTGTTTCTGCTAACACCAAGTTCTTCTACCACCCAGCCCCAAGAGCTATGCCTCTGCAGAGTCCTTTTCCCCCTTGGTTATTACTGTTACTTTATAAATTGTTTTCTACTCTTGATTAGAGCACTTCCTGCTCCAGCTTTATCTCTCCACCCTCACTCCTTGAAGTCAGCTCTACCTGTAGTTGCTACCTGCTGTTGGGCATCCAGGGAAAGAAGCCAGTGAGTCCTAGTGGGTGAAGGTGTCTATGTTCTACTCTCTTAGCCCAAGTGGAGCAGCTTCTGGGCCTGTCCTTTTGCTACTGGTTCGCTGTTTCTGCACCATAAAACCTGCCAGAAGTTCAAACGTGAGGCCATGGGCCTTTCAGAAGTGTTAATAGCAGCCAGACCAAAAAAAAATCCCCAAACAAACAAAAAACCCAAAATGAAAAACCAAACCAACAAAAATAAAAGCCTAAACTAAACCAAAAGGTTTAACCTACAATGTAGCTGCCCAGTTTTGACCAATGCCTGAGTTAAGCCAGGCTGCACATAATTATTTCATTTCAGACAAGTGCCAGCCTCCCCTTTTCAGAGAACTTTGATTTTTCCCCAATCTCACTCTTCTCTAGCAGTGATGCATCCTTTAGCTATGACCAATTCTACCCCCTGGGCTACGTAGAAGATGTCCTCATCCTCAGAAGCAAGAGAACTGTGCCTGCTCCTAAAAATCCCTGGCTCTAGCTTTTCTCTGATCCTTTTTTCAGTCTAAATTTTCCCATTCAGACAACCTTTCTAACATCAAGATCACCTTTGTTAAGTGGCATAAGAAAGGTATTAGAAGAAAATGTAGGTGAGAAACACAGAACCTTGCTGAAGGCCAGGAAGCACAAGCCTGTGCAACCTTCAAGCCCTTGCAGGCATGTGTTACCTGTTGGTCCTTAATTGCATAAGCACATACCATTCACCTGGCAGGACATCTGCCTCACTCAGTATTTTGTTTTTACCTACTTAACACATCATACACTCTGTGCACAAAGCAGAAAGCTACTCCCCTCATAAGTGTGCCTCTGGTCCTACAGCATTTACTTACCTTTGTATCCTTGTGGTTAGCCCACACAATGGTCCATTTACACCAAGTAAGTAAATTACCAAGATTAAGACAAACATTTTCAGAAACATCTACTAAAATTAATGTCTGGCTTGCTTATTGTCAAACCTGGCATGTCCTGACTAGCCTCATGTTCTCTCAACATAAAGCAAAAAAAAAAAAAAAAAAAGAGACAAGGGATAAGAGAACCACATCAAACCTCTACATGAACCACCTAAGATGCTGACTTTCTTACAATGAAGTAATTCGGGATAATAACATGCAACAAATGCTGGCCATAATCTTCTAACACAAGAGCAACCACTAAGAGGCAGCAAGGAACACTTCACTGGCATCAGAAGACAAGACTTACTTTCAGCTACTTGATCAGAACAGAAACATATTGCAGACCTCTCTTTTCAGAATTACGATGTTGTTTGCTCCCATTTATCCTTGTCACAGAAATTTTTTACCTTCTTTTGCCATTGAGCTCTCCACAGTTTTAGCTGCCTTCAGAGCATCTGCTGTGCTCTGTCACCTTGCAGCTGCATCCTGAGCGACTTGGTCAGTCAGGGAAAACTAGTCCCACAACATATTTGGCAGTGAAGTGACGGAGAACAGATCCTTGCAGTGGAAGCATAACCACACGCAGTATCACCAGTTTCATTTGCAACAATGTGTTTGTTTTTCAGCAGTTTATCAAACAAAAGACTAAAAATTAAATTATATTAATTTATAGTGTAACTGTAACATTAAGATACTTCCAAATTGCATTTTCAGAGTAACTAATTCATTCTTCTCAACTACGAGAACGTATTTATTCTGTGCAAAGAACAACTGCACACCCAGTTTGGAGGTGGATAATGAAAAAAAATGGAAGCAAGAAAAAATCAATGTTTGTGACAGAATTCAGTAAAATAACTGTATAATTTACATTCATGCTCGAATTTCTTTTTGAAACAGCCTTCCAATACAGACAGGAATATTTCTCAGCTTCTGTTAATGAAGCTTAGCACAAACAGTGGCTTGATTCAGCAGTATATGTCAGTTCCTTATAGATCAGCTCATTTCAAACATTATCCTTGCAAACAGCCTTGTCACCTAAAGCAGTGTTGTAGGAAAAAAGTGAACCTGGTAATTGAGGAAGAGGCTCTTCATCCTGGCTATAATTTAAGTCCTGTATACCCTGGGCAGGAAAGAGAGTGATACTCACGACAAGAGCTATCAGTAACACCAATGAGTACAAATGGCAAGTGTAAAAAATAGGTTATTGCTAACAATTCTACAATGTCCCCCCCTTGTATTACATTCAAATTGCAATACAGCACATGTATGCCACACAAACAGTGTGTACATATATGCTAGGTGACTCAAAACTCAATCATTTCTCATCCACCCATGATGCAGCCACTTGAGCTCAGGTAAGATGCTCCACACCTTGCTGAAGATGGAAGCAATGGGAGATGGAAGATACAAAGATTAGAACAGCACAGAGCTCCCAGACATCAAGCCATCACACAGAAGAAATATGAACCCTAAGGAAACCACCATACCAAAGCCAGCATGTTAGAGTAAGCAGGATCTGAGCTGCACATCATGTTCTGCTATTGGCTATACCAAGGAACAGTTGCACCATCCTTGACCCAGCTGTGAGAACACTAAGGCAAGACTCGATACTGTCTGGCTTCAGAGCTGGTGAGGAGCTGTCTGTTGGTCTTTGATGCAAAGAGGCCTGTTTCAGAATCTGTAGGCTTAGAAGATTCCAACTCAGGTCAGCACACAGCCAGTTTGATAAGCTAGCAAAATGAAATAATTCAGGCTACAAGGCTGTTCCAAGTTCTCAAGCATTTGAAATTTCTTGCATCAGCTCTCAAATCTGACTCGTCCTGGCAGAGTGGAAGGAGTTTGCTTTCCTTTGCTTCCCAAGCTGAAATTCTGTAGTGCCTTTCTTAGTACTCACAGGAAGAGTTACCTCCTCACATCTCCTAAGAAGAACTCATGCTCTCCCATACTGACCCAAGCTCCACCAGCCTGTTAAGCAGATGCCTGCCTGGACATCAGCAATCATATCAGTTGCACAAAACACTCCCTTTCACTTTGGAGCTGTATCTTTGACCTGCATAGGAGAGAAAAGTAAAAGAACATTTGTCCCGCAACTGTGGAATGTTGTTTCTCTGTAACAATCATGCTAGTGTCAGGGAAATAAATAGCTGCATACTAAGAGGATGTCCAAGAAGATGTATACAGCCTAAATAGCAAGCTTACTCTCAGGTATCATTTTAGGAATTTCAGGAACGCATATCACTGTAGGCCCTGTGAGATCTCACATCTCCATCGGGTGAACTGGTCTGCACAAGAGACAGTGATGGCAGCAGGCTTTGGTAGACACTGAATTCAGTAACAGAGCAGCACACACTATGGACCAGCTGGGTGAAGGTATGAGTTCTTCTTTAGTCTGTCTGAAGATCTTTTCCAGATGGCAACCCACCATGAGACAGACCCCAGAAGTTGCTTACAAATCTGTAAGGAAGCTCAAACCTCCTGAGACAAAAGAGTTTTCCAAACAACCCTAATGCCTCACCCAGAGCCAGGCTGCTTTGAAGATCACTGCCAGTGCTGGTATAACAAATGCATTTCCAAGTACCCCTAGGGAAGGCTGCAGAGAGATCCAAACAAACAAAACAAACCTCACTCAGTTTGCAGCAAAGCTCACTGATAACTATGCACAAAAGCATGAAGAAAGTTGACTAGCTAGTCAGCACATTTATCACCATAATGAGCCAATAATTCTTGGTGCACAACTGCAATAATCCTTAATCAGAGCAAAAGTTCCCTGCAGCTGAGTAAACTGCCTTGTCCACTGCCCAGCAGAAAACAGAAAACGGGAAAACAAAGACATCCTTGACTAAACTCTCCTTTGAGCTTCCAGCAGCAGTTTAAGTGTACTTACTGAAGGACAGGCATTCTTTAGAGAAGAAACACTGAAGTTGAGGTCCCTGTCACAAATCAAGCAGGTTTTTTTATTCCCCCACATGTAATTGCACTGGGAAATTTCCTTCACACTTGGTAACATTTCTCAAAGACTAGGATGACCATCAAAATCTACTTCAGAATCTTGATTAGGTTCAGTATGAATCAGTGGACAACTTTATTGCAGTTAGCACTCTTCTCAGGAAAGATAACTATCTTCTCTTATAAGTTGAGAGAGAAAGGTCCTGTACAAGTCAGTGAGGGAGGCCTCTGCTCATTCCAGATGAGGTAAAAGAGTCCCAGCTCCCCATCATAAATATGGGTACCCTCCACATCAGCAGCAGGCACAGGACTCATTTTCCATCTCTAGCAGGTCAGAAAAATTCGTGACTCTACTCCTGTTTGGTTTTGAAGAGGACTGCAAAAGGGAACCAGGAAGACATAAAGCCAGGATGACGAAGAGAAATGGCAGTGACTGCCAAGCATACAGCAGTGACATGTCTGCATGCAGCAATCAGTGATTAACATCACTGAAGTCAAGCTCTTTCAGCCCAGCACTGACAAACTATCTCCAGCAGACATGCTTTACTTTCCAAAGCTTACTAGAACCTACTGAGGGAATGGGCAAGCTTAGTCACCAACTTCTTAAGCCTTTAAGGCAGACATCTGCTCAAGCACGAAAACAAGAGAGCACGTATCCTGGAAGCGGATCATGGTTTATAAGTGATGGAAGAAAAAGCCAATGAACTACTAAAATTGCCCTGGGAAAGGAACAGTCAAAGTTGCATTGTTAAATACTGAGAATCAGATTTCATTCTGGTTTACATCAAAGACTGAACAAAATGGAGAGGAACTATGCAATAAAATCTTTTCATGCGTTTTATGGAAGTGAAATATGAAAACCAAACATTGTTTCAAATTACATTTCCCAGGAAAACAAGACCTGAGAAGAGTTCTGCAGTAAGTGACTAAAGGAAGAGTTTCTTAAGGTGGCAGAAGAGAGGGCAAATACTCTGCTCAGCTTTGCCTTAAGTAAATATAACATAAGGCAATCCAATTCCTCAGTGGAAATACCAAATCTTACCCAGTTCCACACTGCAGTGAAGGGCAAACAGAAGTAACAGAGCAGGCACATAACCATTTAATCTAGAGGCTATGCAGACCTCTGAGGGGTTTCTGAACTGGGGGAATGACCACTGTACAGGACCAGAAATTAATCCACAAGTATCAGCTGGTTAAGGCTATGCATCTGCACTGTATGAAACATGACAGACTTCAGACACAGTGTAGCAGCAGGAGAGAGCAATAATGTCACCTGTATAGAGCCAGGACAGACCACACAGCAGACAAGCAGCCACAGGCCTGTAGAAAACAGTTACAAAGGCTGTAAAGGTGTTTCACTCTACAAAGTAAAACCACTGCCCAATTCCTGTTACCTCCCTTGCTCACAGCTCATTATAACCAGTGCTTCCATTACCAGTGTCAGGACATAAACCAGCAAAAAAGAAGTAACAAGTATAACTACTATTTCTACATTTTCCAAAGAGAATTTTCTCAATTGCAACGTGTAAATTTCCCAAGTCTATACAATTTTAACACAAGCCTTTTATATTATCTTCCCGGAGGGTTAATTACAGAGGTGGCACTTGTTACTGAACTGATTAGAGGGGAGGGAAATCTACATACCACTTTGAGAAATGCCTTGTCAAAAAGTTTTCACTTGGTGTTAAAATAGCCTATTCACATCCCACTACATAATTAGGATAGGCAGAAGATCCTGCTGAGAGTACGTGAAAACCAAGAAGTGAACAAACTACACCAAGGGGTTGAAGTTTGTGAAAAAAACAACCTGCAGGAGAGAGAAAGGACAAAGAAGTGTAAAGCATGTAGGTAGGAAATATTTCATCACTGATACGGCAGTTTTCTCTCTGAAAAACAAACACTTTTATCATCTTAAATTTAGATTAGAAAATGAAGTATTTCAGTACCAGAATTAACTACATCAATATTTTCATGCCTGTTCCAGAACTAAAACAAAAACTGACCTCTTGAATAGAAATATCTACTTGAATAAATAATGAATACAAAAGAGAAACGGACCAACTTTGGCCCAAAATTGATGTCACCTTATAAAAAAAGAAATATGGACAAAGTCTCAACTTGACAAATATTTCTGCTTCAGAGTTCTAAATTGCAAATAATTTACTGTAAAAAATAACACACTTCAAAAATATCTTGAAGGAGAAATGTCTCTCAGTATATATGTATATACATAAGCTATGTTATAAATGTATGTGACATCAGCAAGAGCAGTTGTGCAAGAATTAGTGCAACAGAGTTTGTACTACCTAAGTATTTAAAGAACTAAAATAAACAAAATAAAACCACAAACAATACAATATTGTTCCCTCAGGGGTCAGTGCTGGAGCCAATACTGTTCAACACCTTTATCGGTGACAAGGACAGTGGGATTGAGGGCACCCTCAGCAAGTGATGACACCAAGCTGTGTGGGGCACTTGACACACTGGAGGGAAGGGATGAGCCATCCAGAGGGACCTGGACAGGCTTGAGAGGTGGAACAATGCAAACCTCATGGAGTTCAACAAAATGAAGTGCAAGGTCCTACATCTGGGCTGTGGCAATCCCAGGCACAACTACAGGTTGGGTGGGGAAGTAACTGTGACCAGCACTCAGGAGAAAGACTTGGGAGTGACAGTGGATGAGAAGCTCACCATGAACTGCAGTTTGTACTCACAGCCCAGAAAGCAAATCGAATCCTGGGCTGCATCAAAAGGAGTGTGGCCAGCAGG
>NW_008672139.1:0-11218 GCF_000695815.1 Acanthisitta chloris | reverse complement strand
TGCCCATGGCAGGGGGTTGAGACTAGATGATCTGTAAGGTCCTTTCCAATCCTAAATTCTATGATTCTATGATTTTAAAAGTGCAATCCTAAAGAAAAAGTCTGACACAAAGTAAGCAGAACAGGTGGTCATTGCACGGATAAACTTCTGCTGCTATAAAAGCAAGATCTGGTGATGAAAGTATTTCTACCTCATGCTGAAATGCAGTCATGGCTGCCAGAACACATTTAATGTAAATGCAAACAAAACTTAGCAGATTTAAAAATGATACCCATGATGCTCTGCACTGAGACAGTAGTCTCTAAATCAGTTTATTTCCCATGTAGTGGACAAATTCAGTCAGTGTAATGATTTTTCTGCATGTTGAATAGTAAAATCAAACTCCTCACTTTCCCCACAAGGAATGTGTTCATTGTGAGAATATGGGTCTTGCAATACCCCTTAAAGCTCTCAATTTAAAGGCTCATCCTAGAAATTTGGAACTGTAACATGAGGGTCTTTTGCCACTACTAATGACAACGACACTAGGAACGGCTAAAGAGCAGTTATATGTGGAAGTAGAACAGTACAACAGCTCAGTTAAGGAAAAGGGTTTTAGTGCACTTTGCTCATTTTAGCCAACATGCTACATTGCCCTTTTCGAGTACAAAGTAGACTCAATGATTTCCATTGCAAGAGAGAGATGACTCAGCAAGCAAAGCACTGTGTCAAGCTGCCTTCTTTCTTTTCCTTAGACAGTTAAGACAGAAATTTGCAAGACATTGCACAATTCTTTGCTTTTATTAAGTGAGAAAGTCTGACTTGTAACATTATCACACTAGTCAGAAATGCTTCAGTGATGAAAGTCAATGCTGGGTCACCCCAAGGCCTCATTCTACAACATTCATTTACAAAGAAATATAAGTGATATTCAACACACCCAAAAAAACATTCTTTGCTTCCTTCAGGAAAAAAAAGTCCTGTTGTTCTCCATCTAGTGGGTATGTTACTATATAAATTAACATTTATTTATTTTTGACAATAAATCCCCAAAACCTCATGAGAGCAAAGTGGGCTTTCTACAGGTGTTACAGAAGTAAGCCTTCAAAAATAATCATCATCTGATGTATCACTGCTGGTCGTCTCAGAATCCTCATTCTCCAGAGCAGGTTTGAAAGTGCTGTTTCTCCAGGAACAAAATTTAAAATTACAGACGAGGCCATTTCTCCAAATGCCATTCTTTCGAAGGCCATTTTTTTGCAGCTGAAACATGAAAACATGATACATTTAGAGAAAGAAAGGAAAAGCCGAACAAAACAATCTGTTGCAATTCAACAGTCTCTATGTCTTCATCTCTGGGCTACACTTTTTCATGTATACTAACGTTTTCATATATACATTCAAAGAAAAAGTCCTGTGAGAGCCTTCACTTCTGGAACAGACACCTGAATCCAAGTGCCTCCAATCGTGCTAAGCTCCTGCATTCAACAAGAGCTCATCTCTTTTCACCTACTTCCCCACACATCTTGCCCCAGATATCCCTCCTCCCAGATGGTCTCTTCTTCTGGATAGATAGAAAGCTGAACATGAGGCAGCAGTGTGCTCAGGTGGCCAAGAAGGCCAAGGGCATCCTGGCCTGGATCAGGAACAGTGTGGTCAGCAAGACCAGGGAGGTGATTCTGCCCCTGATCTCAGCCCTGGTGAGGCCACACCTTGAGTACTGTGTGCAGTTCTGGGCCCCTCAGGTCAGGAAGGATATTGAGGTGCTGGAGCAGGTCCAGAGAAGAGCAACAAGGCTGGTGAAGGGACTCAAGCACAACTGCCATGAGGAGAGGCTGAGGGAGCTGGGGGTGTTCAGCCTGGAGAAGAGGAGGCTCAGGGATGACCTTATCACCACCTACAACATCCTGAGAGGAGGTTAGAGTCAGGTGGGGGTTGGTCTCTTCTCCCAGGCAACCAGCAGCAGGACATGAGGGCACAGACTCAAGCTCTGCCAGGGGAGGTTTAGGTTGGATATTAGGAAAATATCTTTTACAGAGAGAGTAGTCAGACATTGACATGGGCTGCCCAGGGGGAGGATGGAGGATCCCTGGAGGTCTTCAAGATGACACTAGATGTGGCACTTAGTGCCATGGTCTAGTAACAACAGTAGGGTCAGACATTGAAATGGGCTGCCCAGGGGGAGGATGGAGGATCCCTGGAGGTCTTCAAGATGACACTAGATGTGGCACTTAGTGCCATGGTCTAGTAACAACAGTAGGGTTGGCCTCAGTCTTTGAGGTCTTTTCCTATCCAGTTGATTCTATGATTCTTTTGACACAGTCCTTATTCCCACAGTGCTGCAAACACCTGGGCTAACAAGGGCAGGGTCAGCAATGAGGAAGGAGCTCAGAAGAGCAGTGAGGAATGGGTATCACAGTTTGTCTGCATGTTGCAATTGTATAGCCAAAGACATTGAAGAGAAAGGAAACAATGGATTCTACAAGAAAGGAACTCCTGCATTTCCACACAGACTGCAAAGGTGGGCAGGAAGACAAGCATTTAAGAGCATAGTACTCCAAATACTCTAATAAGTATGAGTGTGACTAGACTTGGAGCAATACCAAATGCTGATGTAAAACCACACCTCACTGACCCCACCAGGTACACACAACATTCCTAATTTTAAAAAAAAACAAAACAAAACCAAAACAAAACAACAAACAAACAAGATAAAAAAAACAAGTCTAAATTGCCTTTTCATACTTTGTTACTAGCAAATTAAATGTTACTCAATTTCCAGCAAAGAAAATGCAGATCTTGGAGAACCAAGGGAACTGCATAAAAACCTTGAAAGAAAACTCTCTTTCCTTAGGCAAAGATGAGGAGCTGGAAAGCCTGTGCAACTGTACTACCAGCAATGCAGAAACTACTCAGAAGCACTCCCTTTCCCTTCCCTTAATATGTTGTGAACAGGCCTTACCTAAACCAGCACTGGCATCCTACATTTTCAAAGCAACTGTGCTTCCAAAAGTACAATACTGAAATGGTATCAAACCAGCAAAATCCCTAACCATCAGAATTACAGCAGATTCTCCTCAAAGGTCAGCATTTAGGGTAGCCAACTACAGGTTTACAGTGGTACATTAACTTGGTGTTACCTTTTCCTTAATGACTTGGAACTCCTTCATCTCATCCTCTGTTAATGGTGCAAATGCTTCATCATTTTCAATGTCTTCCTGCCAGCCCATCTCCTTTAACAACCTTTAAATGAAAAAGGACAACATAAAGAAATCTGATACACACACACTCAAGACATCTCAAGCTCTGCCTATATATATGGCTAAAGATCTATGACAAATGCATTGATTAAATAGTCCGGGTTTTTCTTAAACTAACTCTTAGACAGAAGCCTTACAAAAGATAGGTAAAGCATAGAAGTTGAGTTGAGAAGCTGAGTGCCTGTTTTAGCACTACCTGTGGTAAAGACTACACCTTCATTTTAATGCGAGAGATCTGTGTCAGGTGCCTGACATTATAATGCCACACATTCTGACATCATTCTGTAGAAGATGTGCCAATACTGTTACTAGGCACGCAAAAGTATTTTGGGAGTTAAGCTGGTGCCTTCAAGTACAATTTACCACGAAATGGCTTACTGGAACATCTGTCCACATGCATGCTGAGCTCACAGACAAAGGGCTGGGACAGTATGGAGACACAAGCTCTCTGGGACACCACAAAGGAAAAGCATTTGCCAGAAATCCTGTGAAGGCCATTTACCACACTTTAAAAATTCATTTGAATTGATAAACAAGAGTTAGATTTGACTCTCATCATCCAGTCAAAAAATCATCAGCCTCTAGCAGCCAAATATTTTATAGAACCATAGAATATCCTGAGTTGGAAGGGACCCACAAGGATTATTGGGTCCAACTCATGGCCCTGCACATGAAAACACCAAGAATCACACCAAGTACCCAAGAGCATTGTCCAAATGCTTCTTGAACTCTGTCAGGGTTGGGGCTGTGACCACTGCCCTGGGGAGCTGTTCCAGTGCCCAAACACCCACTAGGGCAAGAACCTTTCTCTAATATCAAGCCTAAATGTGCCCTGACACAGCTTCAGGCCACTCCCTTGGGTCCTGTCACTGGATGCCAGAGAGAAGAGACCAGTGCCTGCCCCTCCACTTCCCCTCATCAAGGAAGCTGTAGACCATGATGAGGTTTCCCCTTAGTCTCCTCCAGGTTGAATAAACTAAGTGAGCTCAGTCACTCCTCATATGGCTTCCCCTCTAGACCCTTCACCACGTTCATAGCCTTCCTTTGGACACTCTCTAGTAGCTTTATACCTTTTTTACATTGTGATGACCAAAACTACACTCAGCACTCAAAATGAAGCATCACCAGCACAGAGCAGAGCAGGACAATGATGCTGTGCCTGATGCACCCCAGGACAGCTGGTCCCCCTTGGCTGCTAGGACACCCTGCTGACTCATATTCAACTTGATATCAACCAAGACCCCCAAGTCCTTTTCCGTGGCACTGCTCTCCAGTCTCTCCTTCCCCAGTCTGTAGGTACATCCAGGTCCCCAGTCTGGTCTCAGGTGCAGAATCCAGCACTTGCTCTTGTTAAACTTCATTGAGTTGATGATTGCTCAACCCTCTAATTTGTCAAGATCTCTCTGGAGGGCCTCTCTCCCCTGCAGGGAGTCAACAGCTCCTCCCTGGTTAGTGTTGTCAGCAAACTTAGTATACCTTCAAGTCCTGAGTACAAATTTTTCATTAAGACATTGAGGAGAACTAGCCCTAAAATGGAGCCCCACAGAACCCCACTGGTGACTGGTCACCAGCCTAATGTGACTCCATTTACCTTCTATGCCTGATCCATGAGCCAATTGCTCACTCATCACATGACTTGCTTATCCAGCTGTGTTCTGGACATTTTGTCCAGAAGGATACTGTGAGACACAGTATCAAAAACTTTACTGAAATGCAAAAAGATTACACCAGCTGGCTTCTCTTGATCAGCCAGGTAGGTTACCTTGTCATAGAAGGAAACTAAGTTAGTTAAAGAGGACTTTCCCCTAGTCTGACTTTCGTCTGACTACGACCAGTGACTGAGTTGTCTCTCAAGTGTTGTTCAGTAACTCCCAGAATAACCTTCTTCATAATTTTATCAGGCACTGAAGTTACACTGACAGGCCTGTAGTTTCCAAGGTCATCCTTCTGCTCTTCCTGAAAACTGGAACAATATTCACCACCTTCCAGTCAACTGGAACCTTTCAAAATTCCCAAGACCATTTAAAACTCATTGAGAAATGTCTTATGATGACATCAGCCAGGTCTTCACGTAGCCTTGGATGAATCCCATCAGGCCCCATAGACTTAAAAGGATCCAGCTGGAGCAGCAAATCCTGGACACATTTGGGGTTGGGTGGAAGTTTACCACTCCCGCAGTCATGATCCTCCAAGCTTTAACACCACCATGAGGGTTGAAGACCAAGACCCAGTAAGAACTAAAGGTCTCCATTTTGTCTGAGTACCTGTTTATGAGGTGACCATCTTCATCAAGTGATAGGCCAATGCTATTTCTGGTCTGCATTTTGCTATTAACACACTTTTAAAAGCCCTTCTAATCGTTCCACACAGCACTGGCCAGCTTCATCTGTAAGTGACCTTTGGCCACATGAATTTTCTCCCTACAATGGTGAGCTGCATCTCTATAGTCCTCCCATGTCCATGGTATTCCCAGTCAACATCTGGCAAGTTAGAGCCACCATAAGGACAGGGGCAATTGGTTTAAAGGTGTACCTTAGTTCCTCAAGGAACAGTCAGTCATGTCATTCTAAGTGAGTGGTCTATAAATGACATCTGCTTCACCTGTTTGCCTCTTAATCCTTACCCAGAGGACCTGAATCATCTCAACTGCAATCTCTATACGTTCCAGCCCCTCCATTAGATACAACACCACTCTCCCACCTCACCTGCCCTTCTACGGCCCCTGAAAAGCATGTAACCATCCCTAACACCCCGGTCACAGAGCTTATCCCACCAGGTTTCACTTATTCCAATAGTGTTGCATCTCTAGGACTAGGCCAAGGCTTTCTGTTTCCATAGCCAATGGTGGGAAAAAAAGAAACAGAACAATGCACATTGCACTTTTCATACTCATGAAGAGTAAGAGGAAATGAAAGTTTCTTCGGCAGGTATTACAGAAGAGAGTTCTCTGGTCCAATGTATACATAAACTCTATAACAAAAAAAAAAAAAGAGAGATCTGTCTAATCTATCACTGCAATTCTGTGGTTGCCAGAAGCAGTAAGAATCTTACAGACCTGACACGACAAGCTCATCCTCAGAGCTACTTTTTGCCTTCCAATGCACTGTCTTGTGATATCACTGACAGTGTCAACTAGTCAGCCACAAAAATAATTAATTACTTTAATAATGACAACAAACTCACTGGAGTTTTACATAAGATGCAGCACTCAAAGTACATTAATACAAACAGCAGTTAGATGCGTTGTTTCTCCTAGACACAGCTAGACCAAAATCAGAGGGATAAAGTCACTATGCACTTTGCTTTTCTCTTTGTAAGGTAATACATCAAATTTTAAGTCAGTACACAACTCTAGTACAAACAAAGCATATTCCATGTTAAATTAGTGCATGTCTAAAAGATAAATCTGACATTACTTGTGAAACATGTTCTCAGTTTTCAGATTCTGAGTTCTGAACTAGTAAGGATTTATGCACACGCTCACTTAGCATGAAGGAACACTCTTTTATATAACAAAGTACCTACCTGTGCTCTGCCTCAAGTGAGCTTGAAAGAACATTTTCCTGAGGGGAAGCTGAAGACTGAGTGATCTGTTGAGGTGTAGTTGAAGAACTGCCATTCTCCTGTGGACTTTCACTTTCATAGTTTTGGTTCGTATCTCTCTTATGATGAGGATTGCTGCTGTTATGCAAGTCAAAGGACTCATCATCCTGTTAAAAGCGATTTTATGTTATGAAGTTTAAAAGTGAAACCCTACACAAGTAAATACCCAGAAGTGCTGCAATTCAGCGATTCTATTTAGTTTAAGTTTAAACGAAGACACTCCGTACTACTTCAGGGCTAGTTCTCTAGTTCATACTTCTAGAGTGTGCAATACTGCATACTACCGAAATCTTAAGGTATGCTACAGAAAGCAACTCCCATGATTTCCCTCAAACATTTTTTCTGCAAAGTTTCAAACATATCTTAAAATTCAAACTTACTTAAATAACAGGTTATCTGTAGAACTTACAAAGGTCTTAATTAAACATTCACCATTTTTTTACTGTGCGGGTGGTGAGACACTGGCACAGGTTGCTCAGGGAAGTAGTGGATGCCTCAACCCTGGCAGTGTTCAAAGCCAGGCTGGATAAAGCCTTGAGCAACCTGGTCTAGTGGGACGTGTCCCTGCCCACAGCAAGGTGGTTTGGGACTAGATGATCTCTAAGGTCCATTCCAATCCCTTAACTTACTATGAAACATCAGAGTCATGTCTGTCAGGAGAAATCTGAGAGCATCAGAGTTCTCAAGTTTACTTAGTGTAAGGGGCAAGTCACAACTGCCATATCTCAACCAGCAAATTCATCTGCCATGAGTTCAGAAAGACTGAATGCTGCTCTCTAAGTTCAGGATACTACTCCTACACACACATGCACTCACCTCAGCTTCTCAGGCTGTAGTGAACAGCAATTGTAAATTACTAGCCATGAAGCATTAGCTAGGAAGAAAGTTGCTGTAGAAAGCAGATAGTTCAAGTTTACTTAAAGATTAAAAGGTCTTCAACCTCTAAACCAGAGGTGTTTCTTTTAGTTCCACCCACTCGGCAACCTGCAATTCTTATTTAGTAATTAGCCAAATAGCCTCAGAAGTCTTAGCAGCTCTAAGAACAAAGGGAGGAGTACGATCATTACCAAGTTAACACCCCTTCAATGACAAAATCCCTAAACTGGGCATATAACAGCATTATCCACAGCAGGAGGCAATCACACAAACTGGGAGTTCTGCACTTGTCAGAAACCACACTTCAGAGCCCAGGATCTAGACCATCATCATTTCCCTCCCACTCATAGTATTGTCTGCTTTCAGAAATTTTAGAATGCACAGCAAGAAACTGAGAGCACATGAACACATACTGTTAAGTGCAGTAAACACACATTCAGCTGTTAAATCGTATGCCTTAAGAATGCATCTCAGACTATCGAGAAAAATTCCTAAAAATGTCAAACAATTTTAACATACAGGACAAAATAGCTTTCTTCCAAGCATGATTCAGCTGCTGAGTGCAATTTGCTTCATTATTTCAGAATTCTGAAGCTCTAGCCAGTGTTTACCAATATCTTTTTAATTCTAAATCAAAGTCTTTGTATATTTCTTGAACACATGAACACTAGTACCCAGGATACCCATCTCAAGGTGCTCAGCCACAGAATGCAAAATGAAAACATGCAGACCTTTTTTTACTCACACATACAGCTAAGTCCTACAGACCCACTACTGTGGGAGATCGACGGGAGAAATGCGCACCCGATGGTGTCCAGCAAGACTCGTTTATTGTAAACCATCATCCATCTTTTATACAGTGCATGAACAACTATGCTTATTGTTCTCTTTACCATTACCTAAACTCTAAAAGTTACATTTGTATACTTTCTTAGCTTGCAGGACAACTATACCTATGATTCATTTTAGCATTACCTAAGCTCTACAGGTTACATTTATTTAGTATGTCTGCTTGCAGATGCAGCTGTGAAGAAGTCTTTGTTTTCTAAAGAATCCTTCTTTGTTTTCCCAGAATAGTTCATCCTTGGGTTTGCAACATTGCTGAGCTTTCCCAGATAGCTTGTCCTTTGGCTGCAACATTATGCTGCAAAAATAACTTCTAATGCTGAGAAGCTAAACGCCTGAGGCCTACTTCTTAGTTATATGCTCAAAGCTCCCATAAGCCTTTGCTCGACTCTTGCTCGCACAATGCTCTCTGGGAGCTGTGCCCCTGTTCCCTTAGCCATTCTTCAACACACTACAGCAAATTTTATTTTGTCTGAAACAAGTACAGGGTCAGAAAAGTCAATCTTGCTTTTATGAGCAATGTACACTGCCACTGCTTTCCTGTCTCTGAATCCAAATAAACCCTCCTCAAACCCCACTCATTTATCTGGCTGATTTGTAATTTATGATCTTTTTGTTTTGATTAAACATTTTAAACCACTCATTTACAGTGAGGAAGCTTGTAATCACCTCATTCTGAACATTAAAACACTTCTCTTCACTTGGACTATGTACGATAAATTGTTGGTGGCTGCTAGTGTTGACACACATTCTCTGGTGTCAGCCAAGCACTGCACAAATTGATTCAGACTGAAAGAAACCTGATGCATGTTATACACAGGCATTATAGGCCTCCAAGTTCCCAATTAGGAAGTAAAAACAGGTGCTTTACTTAAAAATATATTGAGCTATTGCTCCTATGATTAGATCAAGAATAGCGAACTCCTGGCTACCTAAACACTAAATAGACAGGAAACTGTTGGAGAAGCAGAACCAAGGTTTTTCGCTAGTTGTTTCATAGGATAACTGACAGCCAAAGTATGAATCACTGCCCTCCACAAGTCTACGGGGCTGGATGGGATCCAGGCAAGAGTACTGAGGGAACTGGCAGAAGTGCTCGCTGAGCCACTTTCCATCACTTACCAGCAGTCCTGGATGACCACAGAGGTCCCAGGTGACAGGAGGTTGGCAAACATGATGCCCATCTACAAGAAGGGATGGAAGGATATTCTAGGGAACTACAGGCCTGTCAGACCTCAGCATCAAGGAAGGCAAAGGAGCAGATCACTGTGAGCGCCATGACACAGCTCAGAGGTGACCTTATCGCTCTCTACAACTTTGTGAAAGGATGCTGTGGCAAGGTAAGGGTCAATCTCTTCTCCATTTGCGATAGGACAAGTGGAAATGGCCTGAAGTTGTGCCTGGGGAGGTTCAGGCTGGACATCAGAAGAATTTCTTCATGAAAAGGGTTGGCAAGCACTGGAACAGACTTCCTAGGGAGGTGGCTGAGTCACCATCCCTGGAGACATTTAAAAGATATGCAGATCTGGCACTTGGGGACGTAGTTTAGTACTGCACTTGGCAGTGCTGGGTCAATGGCTGGACTCAATGGTCTTAAAGGTCTTTCCCAACATAAGTGATTCTATGATTAGGTTAGTTTACTAAGCTTAATTAATTCTTTTTATTGTTGGTAAAGACACATATGTATCCAAGCTGTTAACATGTACTAACAGACACTGCAGAAAGAAAAAGAAACTACTAAGAAGCAGTGGAGAAAGAGCAGTACTTGGAACAATCTTCTTCAAACTATCAAAATACCACGCCTTTACTGCATTTAGAGATCCAAGACCATGACTTAACAGCTGTTTACAGCAAAATAAAAAGTAGTTTATCAGTTGTCTGAAAACTACTACTGCTGGATCTACAATAAGTAAGAACAAAACTACCTTCTCTTGTCCATCATGATTCTCATCTTCATGTTCCTTTTTCACTCTGTCTTGTTTCAGCGTTTTCAGAAATTCACTCTTCTTATCAGTCCGTATTCTTGTCAGTTTTGTTAAGCGAGGCTGATCAGTTTGGTCAACAGGGGATGAAGAATTTGACCGGTTATACTGATGCAGGAAGACAAAAAAAGGATGTTAGAAATTCATTCATTAAGAAAACTCGGCATGAAAGAAAGGCACCTGTAGTTGCAGGTTTCACATATATCCCACAGTCAGAAGCAGAGGGAAGGCTTATATCTTGGTATATACAGTCAGTACATGTAAACGCAGAGATACAGGTATATGGAGCACTTCTAATGGACACAGACCTTCTGCAGAGTATAATACTGTCAGCAGTTTTGAAGTGTAAACCTTCATCAGGTTATATTTCTTAATGTCAGGCTGTACTTCCCACTGCCAGGCTTTTATTCCACATGAAACCCACAAAGGAAACTGTGCAGTACTTAAAGGCCTTCCATCTTTATCACACATTAACTTCCAAAAAAACATGCTTAATTCAATTCTGCATAAAACTTACTGGTCCCCCTCATCTAAACAAATTAAACCTTTTATATATTGATGATTCCAATGGAATGAGGTTTAACAGGCCAAGTGCTGGTCCTGCATTTGGCCATACCAAGGCCATGCAGCACTACAGGCAGGGGGCAGAGTGGCTGGAGACCAGCCAGGCAG